>NC_133327.1:206316491-206408991 GCF_042186555.1 Aquarana catesbeiana
GTAGGGAATTCAGCATTAATGAATTTATTACGTGCAATACGGCTTACGTGGTATACGCTATGCAATGCCCTTGTGGCCTTATGTATATAGGGCGCACTAAAAGATTGTTGAGAGTCAGGATTGCAGAACACATAGCGAACATAAAGGCGGGCTTCAAAGACCACAATGTATCGCTCCACTTCAAGCTTAAACATAACCAAGATCCCTCAGGCCTCAAGTTTTGGGGTGTAGATCATTTGAGGCCAAAGTGGAGAGGGTCCAATCTGGTTCGTGATTTATCAAGAAGAGAGACCCAGTGGATCTTCGTGGCTGACACTTTGTCACCACGGGGACTCAATGTGGACTTGGATATCAACTGCTTTATAAGCGATTATTAATATTTGCGATTAGCGGTTGATCTTATATGTTGCTAGTAGCTTAGCAGGCAGTTTGATTTTGTTCTTGTGAGGTTAAAGTGAAATATCTCTCTGTGATATATGTCTGGTCTTCTTATAGTTTGTGTGATCACTTGATTCTTATATAGAGGTTGGGATCAATTCTATTTTATTATGCGACTGACTAGCCTCCTTGTTGATGGCACATCCCTGGTTTCTCTTTGAGATATAGGTTTGCTCTCCTCTATGGCACATCCCTGGTTTCTCTTTGAGATATAGGTTTGCTCTTCCTTTAGTAGCACAGTATGTACAATTATTCGATTCTCACATAGAGATTGGGATTAATTCTGCTTTTATATTTATTTTTATGCGATTTTTTAGTCACTGTGTCTATGGCATATCTTTGGTTTCTTTGATATGAATGCCTTGATATGATGTTGGCTCTTAAATAATAAGATACAGATTAATTTTATTGATTTCATCTTTTTAACTTTTGTGCGCTTTTTGTGCGATTTGCAATTTTGCAATTTTGTCTCTCCTTATGCGATTTTGTTACCTCTTTATTTCTGATTTATGTTTTTTTCTTTAATGATTTGCTGATGTTTTGTTCTTTAACTATTTGCTGGATTGGCTGTAATTATTAAAACTAGCAATAGGTGTATAGGTTGGGGGCTGTATTTAACATCATTATCATTTTGATGGTCCCTTTTTTTACCTATTTATTAGAATATTGTTTTTCACTAGTTATATGTGCATAGGAGTGCAGAAAGGTCTGATATGTAAATGTATTAGAGATGCCTTTTTACATGCATATTCTATATGTACATATTAATTAATGTGTTCGATTTTTGATTCTAGGTAGATGAGTCTATTATCTATCAATGTTATTATTTATGTATTTTATTTATGATGTGTTTTTAAAATAAGCACTTGTTGTCTGTGGATGGTAATCAATAATGCTAAGATGCATACTTTCAGATTAATGTATTTTGGTCAAGGTTGCCTGTGTCCACGTTTTAAACATGATTTATCATATTGGATTAGTGCAGGGCCGTTTATGCCCCTCCGCGCTGTTTACATGAAGCCGCCAGTGAAGCTGGAGTTGTGAATGTGCATTTGCCGTCCCCTTAGGCTTGCTGTGATTGGCTGAGCGGCTTGCGGAGGAGTATATAAGCTGGCCATTACGTCGTCTGACCACGCCCTCTGTTGAAGTCAAAGGATATGATGAAACGCGTCAGGGCGTGGCCAAGACGACGCCGGAAGTGACGTGTGCGCTCCACCTGGATCACCTGCACAACCAGGAAGTATCGATTCTTTCCTGTGTAGCGGCGCTGACAGCTCTGGGTGAAGTGTGCATACTGGCAATTACCTGCCTGCTTGATTGATTGCTTGATGTTTATTTTATTTGATGTACGTATTTTTATTGAAGGGGGGTTTTCTGTCTGTCTTTGTGCAAGGGGTTTGAATCAATAAACAGGATTACGTTGTGTGCACCTTTCTTTCTGTTTTTGATTTATTATGAGCCCTGCAAACCTGTGACCCTTTGTTTAGTGATGATGACAACAAAATACTGCGTCTAAAGAGTGTTGGCTCTGAAGGCTTTATTACTCTCCTTTCTGGTGAGTTTAACCCCCTAGGGGGGAGAGTGTGTGTCACCGGGTGGATTACACAAGTGATCAGTGGAAGGTGCATGTGGAGATCTGTGTCTTTTTCAAGATCACCTGTAGATTATCTGATTAAACACCCTGAACTTTTCATCACTTCCCTTTATAAGGGATTTTCTTTTAAAAGGACTCTTTTTTGGTTTAAGACTGTCCATGTATGTGTTGTTGGCCACAAGTTTCAATTGTTCAACATTAGCGCTGTCTAGTGTGTTAATTTAGTCTAAATGTTGATTATTTTATAACACTTTTTTTAGATATCAATACCACAGTCCACAGCTATTTACATATCAATGCAGGGTATTTACATGTAAACACAGAGTCTACAGGTGAGTCATCTGTACACAGCAATAGCGCAGAGCTGGGCAGCATTAGTAGCAGCATTTCACACTATATCGAGACAAAGCACAGGACTAAAACTTTAAGGGACAAGGGAATTTAAACTGGGGTAGTTGGAAAGTATGAGGCAGCTGCTTTGGGTCCCACAACAATGATGGGGCCCAGGGCAGCTGCCCCTTTTGCCTTGCCTTAAATACGGCAATGGTCAAATTAGTCATGTTAAAATGGTATTATAATATATGTGGTAGACAGATGGTGTTGAAGGTCCCCATCCCAGTTTAAAACGTTAACCTGTTAAAAATGTACAACTCACTTGCCTCAAAAAAAATCACTTTTGTTTAAGGTGTGCCTTTACCTGCCTGTACCTGATCTGTCGAATTTTCTTCCCTATGTTTTTACATTAATTTATTGAGAGGTTAATTTGCCCCCCCATGGAAAGTTTTTTTTCATTCTTTAACACACTGCATTGCATATTCCAAGGTACTTTGTATGTGTTCGGGTGTTGAGTCTTTGGGATGTATTAGCTTCTGTCTTAGACCCTTTACACACTATTAGATTTTCTGCAGATTTTGTCTTCAGATTTACAAAACTATGTAGTGCAAGGGCCTGCCTGATTGCATACAAATTGAAACTCTTAAGGTTTGACCTCATATTATATGGTTTTTATATTATATCCCAATGTCTCTTTAATAAAGACACAGGGATAAAATGTTGAAAAGGGTGAGGTTTTCTGAAACTCCTGCTGCAGAGGGGATGACTATTTGGCTCTCTGTGTTCTATATCTTCCCTCTGTTCCATGGTCCCACATTTTGTTTGACCTTGTGGTTGTTTTAACAAATTCTCAGTCTGGGTAGCTGTCACAGAATGTCCCACACTCCACTTGAGTGCTTCCGTCATATACCACTTTCTCCCAGTCTGTATACAGATATCAGATATTCCAACCTCTCTGAGCACAAAACAAGGCGACACTTGCTTGTTGCTAACATGAATTCACTTTTATTTAGAAAAATTACAAGACTTTATATGCCATTGGAACCTCCTCTAACAATACAACTGTAACCTAATTAACATAATTAACATGAGCTAATTAACTAAAAAATTTACCCAGACCAGATGACAGACTTGTGGGCACCGAGCTTCTCACACAGTAGTATAAACACAATAGCTGGAGCTAATTACAATTAACAATACAAACAACAATCTCCCCCCTCCTCAGCCTATTCATCAACAGTTCGGCTCCTAGCCAGTCCTGGAGGCTAATGTGATCAGCTCACTCAATTAACAGGTTGAGTTCAGAATCAACCAAACCAATAATAGTCTCTACATACATCCTGGGAGATATTGTGGACAAATATTACTGTCCCATTTTAAGTAGTCCAAGATATATTTTCTCACTCACCCTGTGCCAGGATGGCACAGGGTGACTTAGACATAAGATGTATTCTGAGTTCCACGGGCCCTCCCGTCACAGTAGCCACATGCTTTCAAAGCACTCTTGAAATGTTTGTGTTCTTTGCCTTTAGATTTTGTGCTTGTTGCCACAGTTTCAGCCTGGAATTACAGAGTTATGATAACCCCCGTGGTGGGGGGCAAAATGCACATACCGGCTTGTGTGGGTAGGCTGCCTGTTGACCTCAATGACCAAAAGTGGTAGGTGATACTAGGTGTGCAAAAGTGGTAGGTGATACTAGGAAAGTCAGTCAGGAAAGGGTGCCTGATAGCTCAGAAGAAGTTGCCCAATTGGTTAGGCTGCTAAGAGATAAGTGGATTTTGCTCACAGTTGGAAGAAGCTGTACTAAAGCAACCAATTTTTGGTCCAAGAAATCCTCTTCCTCCTGTTCCTGGACTGGACTTGGGTCAAAGCAATAACTCCAAGGCCAATAATAAATAACACGTTATCTCCTCAGATTCAGCAACATGTCTGGTTGAAGGACAGCCATTCAGTAATGAACTGAAAAGCACAAAATGAAAAGGGCTAAATGAAAAGCGCGAATCAACACTCACCAAACTTCTACTAACACGAAATTAGCAGAAGGAGCCCAAAGGGTAGCACTAAAGAGCTGAAAAAACACGTAGTACATCACTACATTTGTGTTTGTTGGCCGACAATTCCTTGCTGTTTGTTTGCAAGACAAAATCCAGGCACACGCCTTCAACAAAAGTCAGAGGTTTTGTCTGCGGAAAATCTGATTGTGCGTAGGAGGCTTTAGAGGATCCCTAATAGAGAGAAGAAACAGGGGAATTAACATTCTTGGAGGGTAACTTGTATATGCTATGATACAAGTACATTGTAGGTGAGAGTTCTGTGAGCACAGTGGTGATACGACAATATCTGCATGTGGCACAGAAGCAATATTTGCACAGAGGTGATGGGAAGAAAAGACACAAGTGACTGATTTTATTTAGAATACTATGAATTTTTTTTTATTAAGGAGTAATAAGTATTTATAATTTATTTTGCATGTAAAATGAATTTTGTGAATACATGTAAGTAAAGCTAATATGTTCAAATATTGGGTTTACATGTTTACACATATCACAGGATTTATGCAGTAATGGAGAAAATTCACTAAGGGTTAAATAACAGCTTGAGAGTTAAATAATTGTGTTGGTTATGCACTGTATTATCTTTGTATATATACTAGCAGTGCAGCATCATCTTTTTTGTATGAATTAAAAATGGATCTAAATGCATTTTTTTTTTTTACGACCATGTGAATAGGGCCTTATGTGACTTTAAGGGGAATATGGCAAATACAACAATCCTTAAAACAGGAAGACGCCTTTGGGCTTTATGTGGTGTTATGGGATAGTATGATTTTCAAGGACAGCGCCAGCGACACATACAGGCATTGCATATTTTGAATGTTTTTTTTACTTTTACATTTAACTTGGCTTATCTGCAACAGCACCACCACAATCATATTCATTTAAACTTGAAAAGAGACCTATTTAGATTGCTTTGGCTGTAACACCAGATTTTTCTATCCACGGGTAAAAGCTAAAGGAAAATTTTACTCTTAAAAAAAAAATCAGCCCTTAAGTTCATACTAAGTGACTGGAGCAAAACAGTTTAATAATATGCTTTGTGAACTTCTTTTATTACAGTACAACACTACATTGTCTTAAAGGTTTAATAAAATGTCAAAACAGAGAGCCAATTGGGAAATAAAAAAACAACCCTGCATTCCTAAACCCCCTCCAATACCTGGATTCTCAGTAATTCTCAAAATAATCAATTATAGACTTCAGGTATGTGTTTGGTATAAGTCTTATATAAACTAGCTGACGTTGGGACATTACACAAGCGATTGAATAGGTAACAAATAGAGGTAAGGCAGGGTTTCTCTTGCAATCATTTTTTAGAGCGTATTATCTGAAATATAATAGCTGCTACTGATGTTCACTGGCTGGACAGTATGTAATCAGCTTGTTCAGGCTACAATATAGGTTGGATAGGCGAGTCAAGTTTTATCTAAAAACAAACATAAGGCTGGGTTCACACTGGAACATGCTGTGGCTCACAGCAGGAGTCCGGTGCATCTCCATTCACTGTTTCAAGTCCGATTTCATCCCATATTTTGGGCTGAATTCAGACCTGAAATGGACCAAAAGATGCACGGGGCTCCTGTGCAATTCGCACTGGAGCTGCTGTGGAGATGTGTGAACCAGCTCCATAGAGAGCCGGTCACAATCTCCTGCTATGCGAACTGGATGCGGGGAAACGCACATCCAATTCACACAGGTGTGAACCCATCCTGAAAGGGTATTATTTGAGACACATGGAGCTGCAAAAAGAGCTACACTATAATCATCCAATGTAAGACCAAGTTTTGGTCGTGTTCTTAAAACCCACCTTGAACTGAACCCAGGTACATTTGGCTCATTCCTAGTTCTCACTATTTAAAAAAGGAGTCTGTGAAAAAAAGCAATTGCAGCCAGCAATAATTAGTAAAACTTTTCAGTAAAAACACATACAGCCTGTTATTACTCTAGTGCAGTGGTTCCCAACCTCTCTAGTGCCGTGACCCCTTGATAAAAAAAGTGGGGACCCCAACAGTAAAATTATTTTAGTAGCATGGGTTGTCAGCACCCAAGGCAAGACAAGTAACTTGCGCCCCTAACCCACGGACATATAGTGCCCTCCGAGTCCCTTCCACTTGTACAGTACTAAAACCCATGGTACATTTTAGGTTGTACCACCTCTTTCTTTGTTCTCCTTTCTTTCCCTTTTATCTCTCTCTAACCTAATTTCTTGTTTTTTTTTCCCCCATCCCTCTCTCTAGCCGCCTTTCTTGTTCTTTCTCTTATTCTTTCTTCCCCCTCGTTTCCTCTCCCTTCCACGTATTCTCAATTTTTATTCCTTCTCTTACTTCTCTTACTCCTTCGTGGGGGGGTGGGGGGAATGGGATGAGTGGCAGTGCTGGGGGGAGTTTTGATCAGCCAACTTAGGTGCTCTTGATCAATGCTGATCTGAGAACTGTAGTGGGGACTTTTAATGGCAACTATAATCACAGGTAGTGTTACTCACTGAGTCTCTGGCTTCACTATGTCTCTGACTTTGTGGTGTCTCGTATCAGTGACACCTATGCCAAAATCAGGAGATAGGGTCTTCTCCAGCTCCTCACACTTCACATTCCTTACCAGTCAGCTGACCTCTAGTCTCTGCCTCCCAGCCATGCAGTGGGCGGCCGCGGGCTCTAGGAACAGCCCTGCTGGGCGACTGCAAAAAAGCTGGAGAGTGGAGCGGGCTTCAGGAACAGCCCAGGATTCAGCCCAGTGACCCCTGGCAAATCATCATTCGACCCCCGAGGGGGTCCCAACCCCCAGGTTGAGGACCACTGCTCTAGTGCATATAGAGAGGGACTCCAGCCATTGCTTACAAGCCTTACACTAATTTCTCCCTATACACAGTTAAAGCATTTTGTCAATATGATTGTCAAGAAGCCTCCCTTTTATAGTGAGGGGGCTCACTTATTCAAAAGCCCCTTTATCGACACAAATACGCTGACCTCAGTTCAGGGGCCAGAAAGGGTATTGCGGTTCATATGGTTGCAAAATCTCTCACTGGTTCCATGGAATTTGTCTCCCACCCATGTTACACCCAAACTCAAAGCCCATCCCTAGGGTGTCTAGTTTTAAGTGCACTTACTTGATTGTATCAGACTTTTCATGTTATTATAATATGTTTGCTATAGTATGTTTTGTTGGGTTGGAGATTTGAAAATTATTTTAGGGTTCAACCTGTAATAGACTAATTTTCTTAGGGTGGATATTCACAAGATTTTGACAGTAAAGGAGAAATGTTTTTTTTTTTTATATATATATTGTGGTGGTATTTAACTTCCCTTGCTGCATACTTGTGGTTTCACAACAGTTTTCAAGCCAGTCAAGAGCGGCGAATGCAGGAAAATGTGCTCACTAGTTCCTAAGTGCACTTAAAACTAGACACCCTAGGGACTTTGAGTTTGGGTGTAACATGGGTGGGAGACAAATTCCATGGAACCAGTGAGAGATTTTGCAACCATATGAACCGCAATACCCTTTCTGGCCCCTGAACTGAGGTCAGCATCTTTGAAGTGTCGATAAAGGGGCTTTTGAATAAGTGAGCCCCCTCACTATAAAGGGGTGGCTTCTTGACAATCATATTGACAAAATGCTTTAACTGTGTACAGGGAGAAATTAGTGTAGGGCTTGTAAGCAATGGTCGGAGTCCCTCTCTATATGCACTAGAGCAGTGGTTCTCAACCTGGGGGTCGGGACCCCCTCGGGGGTCGAATGATGATTTGCCAGGGGTCACCGAATCCTGGGCTGTTCCTGAAGCCCGCACCACTCTCCAGCCTTTTTGCTGTCGCCCAGCAGGGCTGTTCCTGGAGCCCACGACCGCCCACTGCATGGCTGGGAGGCAGAGACTAGAGGTCAGCTGACTGGTAAGGAATGTGAAGTGGGAGGGTCTGGAGAAGACCCTATCTCCTGATTTTGGCATAGGTATCACTGATATGAGACAACACAAAGTCAGAGACATAGTGAAGCCGGAGACTCAGTGAGTAACACTACCTGTGATTATAGTTACCATTAAAAGTCCCCACTACAGTTCTCAGATCAGCATTGATCAAGAGCACCTAAGTTGGCTGATCAGAACTCCCCCCAGCACTGCCACTCATCCCATTCCCCCCACCCTCCCACGAAGGAGTAAGAGAAGTAAGAGAAGGAAAAAAATTGAGAATACGTGGAAGGGAGAGGAAAAGAGGGGGAGGAACAAAAAAAAGGGAAAGAAAGAATAAGAGAAAGAACAAGAAAGACGGCTAGAGAGAGGGATGGGAAAAAAAAACAAGAAATTAAGATAGAGAGAGATAAAAGGGAAAGAAAGGAGAACAAAGAAAGAGGTGGTACATCCTAAAATGTACCATGGGTTTTAATACTGTACAAGTGGAAGGGACTCGGAGGGAACTATATGTCCGTGGGTTAGGGGCGCAAGTTACTTGTCTTGCCTTGGGTGCTGACAACCCACGCTACTAAAATAATTTTACTGTTAGGGGTCCCCACAACTCAGGAAATTTTATAAAGGGGTCACGGCACTAGAGAGGTTGAGAACCACTGCACTAGAGTAATAACAGGCTGTATGTGTTTTTACTGAAATGTTTTACTAATTATTGCTGGCTGCAATTATTTTTTTTTCACAGACTCCTTTTTTAAATAGTGAGAACAAGGAATGAGCCAAATGTACCTGGGTTCAGTTCAAGGTGGGTTTTAAGAACACGACCAAAACTTGGTCTTAGATTGTATGATTATAGTGTAGCTCTTTTTGCAGCTCCATGTGTCTCAAATAATACCCTTTCAGGATGGGTTCACACCTGTGTGAATTGGATGTGGGTTTCCCCGCATCCAGTTCGCATAGCAGGAGATTGTGACCGGCTCTCTATGGAGCCAGTTCACACATTTCCACAGCAGCTCCGGTGCGAATTGCACAGGAGCCCTGTGCGTCTTTTGGTCCATTTCAGGTTTGAATTCAGCCCAAAATACGGGATGAAATCGGACCCGAAACAGTAAATGGAGATGCACCGGACTCCTGCTGTGAGCCGCAGCATGTTCCAGTGTGAACCCAGCCTAATGTTTGTTTTTAGATAAAACTTGACTCGCCTATCCAACCTATATTGTAGCCTGAACAAGCTGATTACATACTGTCCAGCCAGTGAACATCAGTAGCAGCTATTATATTTCAGATAATACGCTCTAAAAAATGATTGCAAGAGAAACCCTGCCTTACCTCTATTTGTTACCTATTCAATTGCTTGTGTAATGTCCCAATGTCAGCTAGTTTATATAAGACTTATACCAAACACATACCTGAAGTCTATAATTGATTATTTTGAGAATTACTGAGAATCCAGGTATTGGAGGGGGTTCAGGAATGCAGGATTGTTTTTTTTATTTATTTCCCAATTGGCTCTCTGTTTTGACATTTTATTAAACCTTTAAGACAATGTAGTGTTGTACTGTAAAAAAAGAAGTTCACAAAGCATATTATTAAACTGTTTTGCTCCAGTCACTTAGTATGAACTTAAAGTGTAAGTAAACCCCCCCATCATTTTCACCCAAGGAAGCTGCCATCTTTGCCTCTGTTTAATCTACAACTGCCATGATGCTGCCCATGTGATCAATTATGACACCAGCCATTGGATGGTTTGACAGTTTGGTCAGGAACAGAACATGTGAGTGTTACATTTCTGGCACGTGCCGGAAATCAAACTGTTTTATGGATGGGTTTACTTCCGCTTTAAGGGCTGATTTTGTTTTCAGAGTAAAATTTTTCTTTAACTTTTAACCGTGGATAGAAAAATCTGGTGTTACAGCCAAAGCAATCTAAATGGTCTCTTTTCAAGTTTAAATGAATATGATTGTGGTGGTGCTGTTGCAGATAAGCCAAGTTAAATGTAAAAGTAAAAAAAAACATTCAAAATATGCAATGCCTGTATGTGGTGTCGCTGGTGTTGTCCTTGAAAATCATACTATCCCATAACACCACATACAGCCCAAAGGCGTCTTCCTGTTTTAAGGATTGTTGTATTTGCCATATTCCCCTTAAAGTCACATAAGGCCCTATTCACATGGTCGTAAAAAAAAAAAATGCAGTTACATCCATTTTTAATTCATACAAAAAAGATGATGCTGCACTGCTAGTATATATACAAAGATAATACAGTGCATAACCAACACAATTATTTAACTCTCAAGCTGTTATTTAACTCTTAGTGAATTTTCTCCATTACTGCATAAATCCTGTGATATGTGTAAACATGTAAACCCAATATTTGAACATATTAGCTTTACTTACATGTATTCACAAAATTCATTTTACATGCAAAATAAATTATAAATACTTATTACTCCTTAATAAAAAAAATCATAGTATTCTAAATAAAATCAGTCTCTTGTGTCTTTTCTTCCCATCACCTCTGTGCAAATATTGCTTCTGTGCCACATGCAGATATTGTCATATCACCACTGTGCTCACAGAACTCTCACCTACAATGTACTTGTATCATAGCATATACAAGTTATCCTCCAAGAATGTTGATCCCCCTGTTTCCTCTCTCTATTAGGGATCCTCTAAAGCCTCATATACACAATCAGATTTTCCGCAGACAAAACCTCTGACTTTTGTTGAAGGCGTGTGCCTGGATTTTGTCTTGAAAACAAACAGCAAGGAATTGTCGGCCAACAAACACGAATGTAGTGATGTACTAAATGTTTTTTCAGCTCTTTAGTGCCACCCTTTGGGCTCCTTCTGCTAATTTTGTATTAGTAGAAGTTTGGTGAGTGTTGATTTGCGCTTTTCATTTAGCCCTTTTCATTTTGTGCTTTACAGTTCATTTCTGAATGGCCGTCCGTCAACCAGACATGTTGTTGAATCTGAGGAGATAACGTATTATTTATTATTGGCCTTGGAGTTATTGCTTTGACCCAAGTCCAGTCCAGGAACAGGAGGAGGAGGATTTCTTGGACCAAAAATTGGTTGCTTTATTAATCATGACCAATTATGTCACATGCCTTTGCTGCGGGAGCTCCAGGAGAATAATCCGGATGATTTTCAGCATTATCTCCGGATGACGGACCCCTGCTTTCACCAACTTATGGCATTTTTGACCCCCTATATTAAGCAGGACACATGCATGAGGCTTTTATTTTATTTTTTGGTTGAATAATGATTTGATATGGTATATTTTCTATATTTTTGGATGCATAGAATGCACTTTTTGGTTAATTTCTATTGGCAGATAGCATGTCTAATTTTATTTGTTTTCCTTTTTTAATACGCAATAAAAAATTGTGTAGAATAATACTTGGCTATGTGTTTTACTTAAAATTGACAAGGAACACCAACATAGTTGTATCTTTGATCTTAAAAGCTACGGGATAATGGTGTTGTGGTAACTTGCACAAAAAAAAAAAAAAAAAAATAATAATAATATTATTCTTGATATTACTAGAAAATAAAAGCCTTTTAAAATACGTTTGCCATAACTCCATCAGTATCACCAGCAAAGCAGCTTCATTATCTTCCCATTAAAGAAGAAAAGAATGTGCACTGCATTTGGAGATTTCATAATTTGCCATGTCACAAATGTTAATTCTCCATTTCGAACGCTAGTTTACAAGGTCAACCGCTTCCAGCTCGTCCTTGCTTCAGAGCATGCGTGTTTGTACTTTGGACTTTTGTCCGACGGACCTGTGTACACACGCTTGGAAAATCCGACAAAAGACATTTGTCCGTGGAAAATTTTAAAGCCTGCAATCCAACATTTGTCCACGGAAAATCCGACAACAATTGATGGAGCATACAAACGGTCGGATTTTCCGTCAACAGCCTGTCATCACACAATTCCCATCAGAAAATCCAATCAATTGTATGCGGCTTAAGTGTTTTTCCCACGGTGCGTGAGCAGACGTAGACGAGAAAGCCATAAGTGACATAAGTGGAAGCAAAATCCGGTACTCATGTAAGTTCTTTGCAAATTCACAAATTTTTAAAGTGTAAGTGATGTTTTACCTTAACCACTTAAGGACTGGAAGGATTTTCCCCCTTAATGACCACCCCATTTTTTGTGATACGGCACTGCATAGCTTTAACTGACAATTGCACGGTCATGCTATGCTGTACCCAAACAAAATTTATGTCCTTTTTTTCCCCACAAATAGAGCTTTACGTTTTGCTATAATAAATATCCCCCCAAAAAAATAAAAAAACAAATATCTTCCTCAGTTTAGGCTGAGAAAATTGAGTACTGTCCATGATACTTTTTTTATTTGCACTAACATACAATTTTTCAGGACAAGCTTTCGGGGTATGTCCCCTTCTTCAAGGTCCAAGCAGGGTCAAAAACAGAACTTCTCCTCCTACACGCTAACCAAAATCCCAAATCCAAGACCCCATGGACACCTCCCACCATCTTCGGACAGACCATCTCTCCGAGCACCAAAGCCAAGAGTCTCTGAGTTATCTTTGATTCAGAAATGACAACGGATGCACAAATAGGTTCAGTAGTTAGCGGTTCTCACCATCTCCTCCGCCTGCTACGCAGACTCATTCCCTTTATCCCAGAAAAGGACAAAGCAGCAGTAGTTGGAACAATCATCAGTTCCCGTCTTGACTACGCAAACTCACTCTACATGGGCTTACCCCAATATCAGCTTGCGCGCCTGCAGGCCATTCAAAATGTGGCAGCAAGACTGATAACAGGAAAAAAACCCTGGGAGTCCATCTCCCCATCCCTGAGGAGCCTACATTGGCTAACGGTAAAGAATCAGATCACATTCAAGACGCTCTGCCTCACCCACAAATGCATACAAGGTAATGCCCCTCAATACCTCCGAGAGAAAATAAAACACTACACACCCAATCGCAATTTGCGATCATCCAACCAAAACATCCTCCTCATTCCCAAATATCGCTACAAAACAAGGGGAGAACGCAGATTCGCAGTCCAGGGACCTTGGCTATGGAATGCTCTTCCGACTCACATCCGCATGGAAGAAAACCATCTGGCCTTCAGGAAAAAACTCAAAACCTTCCTCTTCTAAGAAGCTGGTCAACACTAATGCATTTAGCGCCTTGAGGCGATTCAGTTCGCATTTGCAGCGCTTTACAACTCATTCATTCATTCATTAATTCAGTACTTGGACCTATATATCAGTTTAGGCTGATATATATTCTTCTACATATTTTTGGTAAAAAAAAATCGCAATAAGCGTATATTGATTGGTTTGCACAAAAGTTATAGCGTCTACAAAATAGGGAATAGGTTTATGGCATTTTTATATATATATATATATTTTTTTACTAGTAATGGCGGTGATCTGCGATTTTTAGCGGGACTGCGACATTGCAGATCTCCATTCTGTCAGGAGCGATCGTGGGTGGCCAGCGGGCATCGCGCTCGCTGGCTTTAGCTTTGGCTACAGCTCTTAAAGATGTACAGTTATGGCAATTCGCCCAGGGGAACCAAACTGCCACAGTCTAAGTGCAGCGGCTGATCCTTAAGTGGTTAATAAATCACTTGCATAATAAAACTACACTATGGGAAGTCTCTCTATACTTTTCCATACTATGGGCAAGGAAAATGCAGAAGCATGAATGTAGAAGTTACTTAAAGGAACCTACCCCCTATACAGACCAGAATACCGCGAAAAACACTTGACACTATTAATAATATTATTTTGTTTATTGAGGGATATCTGGTGGAAAGCCTTTCATAATAAACAAAACTGTATGGCCAGCTTAATTGTATTGTTATTTGCCTGAGGCAATAAGGTTTTTAAGTTAGGTTTTTTAATAAAAACATTTTTTCTGCATTTTCTTAGCATGACCTTATTTACTTAGCTACTTAAAATATCACTGTGTAAATCAAGCATGCTCTAGTTCTTAACTACACTACAGTAAATGACAGAGGGACTTATAGGTCATTGCTACTTACACTGGTGTATTTATACAGTGACATCCTTGTTATGGCCCCTTTTGAAAACGTTTATGGTACAGGATACAGACATGTGAGATCTTTTGCATGCACCCTTGCATTGTTTCAGAAAATATGGTTGCACCATTCCATGAGTCGCTATATGTGAATGTAAAGCTCTTGGTGCACTTCATTTAAATGTTTCAACATGCCCTGCATGCATTTGGTAAAAACAGTGCAGTCCTACTCTCTGAGAATTTCCTGTTGGACCATTCATTCATTTGATGGCTTACTCTGCTCCAATAATCTTTTACAATGGGCAGCCAGCCTTTCACTTATATTTAAATGTTGCCTGTGCACATTTTGGCGAGCAGATCCAGCTACATCCAATGTGGGCTAATGGGGAGTACACACGGTCGGACTTTTCGACCGGACTGGTCTGACGGATGCCGACGGACCAAATCCGGTGGACAATCCAATCGTGTGTGGGCTTCACCGGACCTTCAGCAGACTTTTCCAGTCGCAAATCTGACGGACTTTAGTTTTGGAACAGGGTTCAAATCTTTATGTCGTAACTCCGCCGGACCCAGAAATCCACTCGTCTGTATGCTAGTCCGACGGACAAAAAACGATGCTAGGGTAGCTATTGGCTACTGGCTATCAACTTCCTTATTTTAGTCCGGTGTACATCATCATGTACGAATCCATCGGACTTTGGTGTGATCGTGTGTAGGCAAGTCCGTTCGTTAGAAAGTCCATCGGAAGTCCATCAAAAGTCCGTTGAAAGTCCGCTGGAAAGTTTGTCGGACCAGTCTGGTCGAAAAGTCCGCCCGTGTGTACGCGGCATAAGAGGTAAAGGAAAATGTATGTCAAGGGGCAAATTGTTTGGACACAGCAAGTAGATAATGCAGGATGGAGGGGGGGATTTACTAAAGGAGCAAAACATGTTAACCTTTCAAGGGATTTTTACTTAGCTTAGAAAATATTTTGACAATTTAGAACACAGCTTTCAGATGATTTTAGATTGTAAACTCTAATGCCACGTACACACGATCGGACTTTCCGACGGGTAATGTTGGATGTGAGCTTGTTGGCTGAAAGTCCGACCGTGTGTATGCTCCATTGAACATTTGTTGGTGGACTTTCCGCCAACAAATGTTGGCTAATAGGTTCTCAAATTTTCCGCCAACAAAACTTTGTTGTTGGACTTTCCAATCGTGTGTACACAAGTCCATTGCACAAAAGTTCACGCATGCTCAGAATCAAGTACAAGATATCACATTCGTGACGTGGCATATAATGAAATCTCTCAATGTAGCGCATTCTCTTCTTTATAATGCTATAATAATGAAATTGCTTTGCTGCTGATATTCACAGAGTTCTGACAAACATATTTTTTATTATTTCTAGGGATCTCCTGAATAATATTTATTTTTGTTGTTTTTTTTTTCCTTGTGATCTCCAGAATAATTTTTTTTCTCGTGATCTCCAGAATAATCTTTTTTTTTTCTTTTTTTTCTACTGATCTCCATAATTTTTTGTATTTTTTAAATGTACCTGCCTATTCACAAACAAACTGTCCTTTTTTAAGTAAAACACATAGCCAAGTATTTTTTAAAACCAAAATTTGAAATTTAATAGGGAGCACAAGGTCATAACAAAATAAAGAGGAAGACAACGCTGGAGAAACAGTTGGAATTGGTGAAGCCTTTGTAACCCAGGGCAGACATCAATTATTTGACTGTCAAAATCGGTAACCTGAGGAGTCCATTAAATAGGGAGCACAATACGGTCCAGGACTCTGAGAGATTGGGAGCAGCAGCATATGACATATATGTCCCGAGGCTGTGGTCTTAGAACAGCCTGCGTTTTTTGCCAGACCACACCAAACCCAGGCCATCACTCTCAACACTTCCTTCCAGGCTTCCTTTCATGCTGCTGTGGTGGGTTGGGTGGCTGTGGTGTTGGTGGTGTTGCTGGAGGTGGTGGAGGAGTATGGTCCAACTCACAGAGGTGGGTTTGAGTTGTGAGTTTGCCTCTCGTCCCCTTGTTTAGGGCCTTCAGAATAATTTCTTCACAGATTGTGCATTGGCCCTCCTCCATGTGTTCTAGTTTGTTTGCAGTGACACATCCAAATGCCTCTTGGCCACCAGAGGTCGTGGTAAGTGCCGCAGTAGCCTGTTTTAGGAAAGCAGCCTCAGACTCCTCAAGTAGGGATGAGCTTCGAGTTCGAGTCGAACAATTAGGGGTGTTCGCAGCAAATTCGAAAGCCGCGGAACACCCTTTAAAAGTCTATGGGAGAAATCAAAAGTGCTAATTTTAAAGGCTTATACATGGTATTGTCATAAAAAGTGTTTGGGGACCTGGGTCCTGCCCCAGGGGACATGTACCAATGCAAAAAGAAGTTTTAAAAACGGCCGTTTTTTCAGGAGCAGTGATTTTAATAATGCTTAAAGTGAAAGAATAAAAGTGTAATATTCCTTTAAATTTTGTACCTGGGGGATGTCTATAGTATGACTGTAAAGGGGCGCATGTTTCTCGTGTTTAGAACAGTCTGACAGCAAAATGACATTTCAAAGGAAAAAAAGTCATGTCGGTCCAACAATACACATAAAAGTCCATTGATAAAAATGGCATGGGATTTCCCCACAGGGGAACCCCGAACCAAAATTTTAAAAAATGGCATGGGGGTCCCCCTAAATTCCATACCAGGCCCTTCAGGTCTGGTATGGATATTAAGAGGAACACTGCTCCAAAATTTAAAAAAAATGGCATGGGGGTCCCCCGTAAAATCCATACCAGATCTATATCCAAGAACGCAACCTGGCAGGCTGCAGGAAAAGAGGGGGGACGAGAGAGCGCCCCCCCTCCTGAACCATACCAGGCCACATGCCCTCAACATTTGGAGGGTGCTTTGAGGTAGCCCCCCAAAGCACCTTGTCCCCATGTTGATGGGGAGAAGGGCCTCATCCCCACAACCCTTGGCTGGTGGTTGTGGGGGTCTGCGGGGGGCTTATCGGAATCTGGAAGCCCCCTTTAACAAGGGGACTCCCAGATCCCACCCCGCATGTGAATTGGTAATGGGGTACAAATGTACCCTTACCATTTCACAAAAAAAGTGTCAAAAAGGTTAAAAAACACAACAGACAGTTTTTGACAAGTCCTTTATTAATTTCTTCTTCTTTCATCTTCTTTCTTCTGGTCTTCCTTCGGTGTTCTTCTTCATCTTCTTCTTCTCCATCTTCTTCTTCCTCCACTCTTCTCGTCCCGCATCTTCCTCCAGGCATCTTCTCCACTCCGTCCACACGATCCGCCTCAGTGGGAGTCTTCCGCCGTGTGACGCTTCGGTTCTTCTGACATTTCTTATATAATGGAGGGTGGGGCCACCCAGTGACCCCGCCCTCCTCTGATGCACGGGGACTTCCCTCCTTCCCCTGTTCATGGACTGGACTTGGGTCAAAGCAATAACTCCAACACCAAGCCCAACAACAGCACAAACTCTACAATGAGTACGTAACCACAACGTGGCTAATAAATGAACGGCCGTTCAGAACAAACTGACAGAATGCACTGAAAATCAGAAAGGACCTGGCAAAAATGAGCTGAAAATCAGAAAGGACCTGACAAGAACGAGCTGAAAATCAGAAGCGATATAAATAGAACGCACTGAAAGACAGAAACGAAATGACAAGCACGCACTGAAGAACAGATACGAACCGACAAGAACAACCTGAAAAGCAGAAATTAACTGAAAAGCATGAAACTGAAAAGCACGAGAGTAAAGAGCGGGAATCGTCTCTAACCAAACTTCTACTAACAAGAGATAAACACAAGATAAGCAGAAGAAGGGTGGCGCACCGGCTATTGAACTTCCTTTTTATCGGCTCATCGTACGTCTTGTATGTCACCACGTTCCCACGTTCGTAATTGTTGGCCAACATTTGTGTAACCGTGTGTATGCAAGACAAGTTGGAGCCAACGACCTTCAAACAAAAATCCACGATTTTGTTGTCGGAAAGTCCGATCATGTGTATGCGGCATAACACACTATAGAAGAACAACATTCTTCTGCCTTGTACACACGGTCAGATTTTCCTATGGAAAATGTTTGATGGGAGCTTGTTGTCAGAAATTCTGACCGTGTGTAGGCTCCATCGGACATTTTCCATTGGAATTTCCATCACACAAAATTTGAGATGGATCTGGATCTCAAATTTTCTGACAAAATCTGTTGTCGGAAATTCCGATCGTGTGTACACGATTCTGACGCACAAAGTTCCACGTATGTTCAGAATCAAGCAGAAGAGCCGCACTGGCTATTGAACTTCCTTTTTCTCGGCTCGTCATACGTGTTGTATGTCAGTGGTCATCAAACCTGTCCTCAGGGCCCACTAACAGGCCAGGTTTTATGTATTACCTTGGGGAGATGCAGACTAGAATACTGCAATCACTGAGCAGCAAATTATTTCACTTGTGATGTATTTCAGTTATCTTGCAAACCTGGCCTGTTAGTAGGCCCTGAGGACAGGGTTGATGACCACTGTTGTACGTCACCGCGTTCGAAAAAATCCATGCATTTTATTGTCGGAATGTCCGATCGTGTGTACGGGGCATTACAGTTACATCCAGAGAACACTGTGGTTACCTCATCTTTCACCAAGTTGATTACGAACAGGGTAACAGTGTTTTGTATTTCAGAAAACATTTTGGGAACCATTAGCAATTCCAGGCTTGAAGAATTGTGATTCCACACTCTGATAAATACTGATGAGAACACATGGATATATTTTTCTTAAGAGGTATAATATTATTTTAATATTTTTTTGTTCACAGCTCTATCTGTCTAAATATGATAAAAAAAAATAATGTGTGTAATGTGATACATGCCAGTCAAGCTTTCACAGCACTGAAAACTGAAAATGGCCTGGTAATGAAGAGGTATATACATGCCCGTACTCAAGTGGTTAGGTCTAATTAGGAGTAGTTTTCCTGTTGGTCTCCAGCTGAAAAGTGAAGTGAGGTTGCAGTCCAGTGCTTTTAATAGAGCCCATGCTGATTAGTTAATTAGCTAAGGTCTAAGATTAGTTAAGGTCTGGTCTTTTCTGAGTTAATTATCTGCCTTTGTTTATGGATGGCTAGAGAAAATAACAAGTAGCATAGCTAAGCTTGTAAATATGAAAATTTCAAGAATTACAATATTCATAAAGAACAGTGTGCAACATTTTTCAACTAAAAGTAATGCTTCAAAAAATTACAGAGACCAAAATGTTATAATCGCTTTTTTTTATGAATGAAAAAATCTATATTTTGGAGCTGAAACGCAGAAATGCACATTCCTGCCACATGCCGGTGTGCATGTGTCTGTTTTTGTGACACCTCGGTGGAGAGGATGTATAAAGTAGTCAGTATACAGGCATGCTCATAATGGCAAATTCAATTTTGGTGAATGTTCTTGATAGTTTGGAAGCAATGGATGCTGCTATGACTGTGAAAGGAGAAACAATTGCTAGGGCACCTCTTCCTAGAATAGGTCAACTACATATTTTTGCCCAAGGAACATGTTTTGATACCGTGCTGGATCAATATTCATCACAGGTTCAGGCTGAGCAGAGAAGCTATTATGTACCTGTACAGCCTCTTGAAGGAAAAGCTCAAACCTACCACTACAACGGGATGGCTTCCCAAATATCTTGGGTGCAATCGACTGCATGCATGTTGCTTTGTGAGCATCCTGATAGAGAGAAGCCTGCTTCAGGAACAGAAGTACCACTCAATGTGAGTCTGTGATGTCACATAGAGAATAGTGAGCGTGCGTTCAGGTTTCTCAGGGTCATGTCATGATGCCTATATCCTTCTCCACACAGCTTCTTTTCAGAAATTAAAAAAAAATAACAATGCACTATGGCTCACTTGTTTGTATTTATTTTTTAGGGGGGTTGTTTAAAAATAATAAAAGAAGGAGATTTAAGCAAAAAATATTTAAAATGTCAAAATCTTTTTTATTGTAATTACAAAATTAATCCAAGTTTCTCTGCTTGATCTAGCCTGGTGAGGAGGCTTTTGTATTCTCCCTGAATTATTGGTGTTTGTGTGCTTTATAACATATGCATGGATTGGCATGACTTTTAGCACCCAACTGTGGGCAGGGAGCCAGAGCTGCACCAGCTGCACCCCCTCAACTGACTGAAGACAGGGAGCTCAAGTTGCGCTAGCTGCCTGCCCCAATAAGCCAGAGTACGGAGTCTGGATGCCTAGTGAAGGAGTTGATTATTGACTACTGATTGTAAAGCCAGATATAGATGGATTGAAATTCTGCCAGTTCAGCAGGGACCACATGGATTGTAATCCATTCATGGCCAAATTAATTAATACATATCAATTACTGGCCCTGTGTAAACTATTTTTCATTTCTTACTGTGTTTTTCTGCCTCCTTGTAAAATTTTCTGTGAGCTCCCAAACCTATGCTTTTCCCACTCACTTCCATTTATTCTAAATGAGCAGTACACTTGGTTGTGATTATGCACACTGGTCTATGCACATAACACATTCAAGTTCATAGTCCCTAGTCCATCTCTGGAACATGCAAGAGTGGGTGGCTACATTCTTAGATACAGTGGGTACATGGAGAAAAAATATAGCCACTCCATAACAGGAAGTCAGATCACAGCAGTAATTAGAGATATAGAGGAGACTAATGGGGCGTACACACGGTCGGACTTTTCGGCTACAAAAGTCCGACGGACGCCGACGGACTAAGTCCGGCGGACAATCCGATCGTGTGTGGGCTTCCCCGGACTTTTAGCAGACTTTTCCAGCCGCAAATCTGACAGACTTTAGATTTGGAACATGCTTCAAATCTTTACGTCGTAACTCCGCCGGACCCCGAAATACGGTCGTCTGTATGCTAGTTTGGCGGACAAAAAAACGACGCATGCTCAGAAGCAAAAACTAAATGGAAGCACTCAGTCTAGTAAAACTAGTGTTCGTATTGAAGGTAGCACATTCCTCACGCTGCAAATTCTGTGATCGTTGAATGCAGCGCATTTAATGTCTTCTTTAAAATAATTCTATAATAACGAAGATGTTTTGCTGTTCCTATTCACACAGAGTTCTCCCAAACTGATTTCTGGATTTTTTTTCTCTTTGATCTCATGAATGATATAGTATTTTTTTGAAAAACCATATCTCCATACTTAATACAAATTTTTACACTTTTTATTTTTGGGGGAGTCATCTTTTATTGTAGATTTTATCCTGTTTTTTTTTTATGATTCTTGTCGAAATTATTTTAGCTTTATCTAATTGTTTATTTTTTGTGTGTGTTTGTAAAGTTACCACAAGGACCCATTTTTATTTTGATTTTTGTAGTTCTTAAATTGAACACAAATACATATTTGTTTTATTTATTTTTTGTTTTAATTTTGTTTGTTTTAAGTTACCACAAAGAATCATTTATTTTTGTATTTTGATTTTTTCTTTGTATATAAAGTTAACACAAAAGAACCTTTTTTGGTTATGTATATATTTTTTTTAGTTTTTTAAGTTACCACTAGAACATTATATTTTTTTGGGGTGCTCTTGCAACCTCAAGGAGATTGTTGTCCCTTGTTAATTTGACATTGTCTCTAAATCAATGATGTTAATTAAAACACATAAAGTCTTTTCATAAACTAAAATATCCATTTATTTATGGTAAAAAGAAAATAAAGAGGAAGTCAACGCTGGAAAAAGTCTGTGGACAAGAAAATTGGGATCTTGAGGAGTCCATATAAGAGGGAGCACAATCTGGTCCAGGAATCCCAGAGATCAACAGCAGCAGCAGATGATATAGATGTCCCCAGACTGTGGTACTACAACAGCCTGCGTCTTCTCTCAGACCAGACTGAACCCAGGCCATCACTTTCTTCTCTTCCCTGCAGCCTTCCCTCCACGCTGCCCTGCACCCTTCCCTGCACCCTTCCCTGCAGCCTTCCTTGGAGGCTGTGGCTCTGGTGGTTGAGTTGTGGCAGGAGGAGGAGGAGGAGGGGGGCTGCCTCATGTATTATGTGTGTTGGCAGTTAGCTCACCGTTCAACCCCTTGTGTACCATTTCTGCAAAAAGTTTTTCACAAATTCGGCATTGGCCCCACTCCATTTGAAGCAGCCTGCTGGCTAAATAGCACCCATAGGCCTCTTCAGCTTCGGGTGGGCTCTTCAAAAAATTGCTGGCCTCTCGCATGAGGCACAGGGATGCCTCCTGTGTCACCGTCCACTTCCTGGCCCTTTTTGTAGGAAGGCGGAGGGGAGCCACTTGGGATTGGGTCAGGCTCCTACTGGGCCCAGCCGCCTCCTGCCTGACACTGGGTCCGGCCTCCTCCAGGATGAAACTGGGTCCTGCCTCCTCCAGGATGACACTGGGTCCTGCCTCCTCCTGGATGACACTGGGTCTGGCCTCCTCCTGGCTGTCCCTGGGCCCGGCCTCCTCCTGCCTGCAACTTTCCCCACTTTCCTCCTGGCTGACCTCATCCTGTGTATAAAAAAGGGACAGAGTTTTAGTTGTTTGTTTTTGGTTCTTCAATGACACACAATTTTCTTCTCATGACTTGCAAATTCAATGTTAATACATCTATTAATAAAAGAGTCTAGAAATCAGACACCATAATTTTTTAAAGCTGGTGACAAACATATTTGGCCACTACTGTCAATTGATATGTATACATCATTTTTTGGCTAAAATTCTTTTAATCAATTATAACATCTAGTTAACATCATTAATATTAGGACAGTAAATATTTGAGAAATTAATTTACCTGACTCCAGATGGTCACATCCGGTTCTTCCAGGATGCAAGACCCAGCTTCGTCCTCATCAGCCTCTGCTGGGGTGGAGGGAAGGGTGCATGGAAGAGTGCATGGAAGGGTGGAGGGAAGGGTTGAAAGTGATGCCCTGGCTTCAGTCTGGTCATCAAGAAAAGGTAGTTTATTGTAGTACCACAGCCTGGGTACATATACATCATCTGCTGATGCTCCTGATCTCAGGGAATTCTGGATCTTGTTATGCTCCCTCTTATACATGTTCCTTAAGATCCCAATTTTCGATAACAACATCTCCATCGTTGCTTCTGGGATGTACGTCTGTACAAATGTCAGTAGTCTCTCCAGCGTTGACTTCCTTACATGTTTCAGATAATATTGAGGGTGTTTGACCTCCCACAGATTCCTCATCTCTCTGTATTGATCGATAAAAGCCGTCAGAAATTCAGGCTCCTTAAATTTAGCATTCATAATTTCTGTAATAGATAAAGACACAAGACAAAAAACACTTATGTTTCTGCTAAACCCTCATCATCTTATCCCAACGTAGGCCTCATCAATCTGTCAAGCCATATAGGCTGCTTGCTAAAAAGTTTTTACAAAATTTGAAAATGTAAAATTACCTTTGTTTTCTAGCGTCCCGGTCCACTATGAACTACGCACAGAACGTACGTACGACACAATACGTAATAACGTTTATACACTGCGCATGCGTCAAACTCCGCCTGCTTTGCCTGCCCCTGACGTTCTTTTTCTTTACGCATATTTTCAGCCACTTGTCTTTACGCACAGAACGTACGTATGACACATGCGTAATACCTCCCTTTATACACTGCGCGTGTGTGAAACTCTGCCTGCGTCGCCCGCCCCTGACGTTCTAATTTAACGAATAATCTCTGCCCCTTGTCTTTACGCACATAACGTACGTACGACACATGCGTAATACCTCTCTTTATACACTGCGCATGTGTGAAACTCCACCTGCGGTGCCCGCCGCTGACGTTCTAGTTTAACGAAGATTCTCCGCCCATTCTTTGTAAGGTGCATAGTGGGGTGAACAATGGCGGAGACACATCAGGTGTGTACTACCTCAGGTAGCGATGAAAGCCCAGAGGCCGGAACATCCAGATCTGGGAAGCAGAGATTTAAGGCCTCCAATATGTTCTTTAAAGAGATGGTGGAAATGGTGGCAATTCTGAGAAAAAATGACTATAATGGGAAGTATGGACCATACGCCCTGCTTAATTTTAGAAAAGCAAAAATAATGGCAAAGGTGGTGAAGACATTACATCTTTCTTTTGGGGTACAGCGCTCCAAAGATCAGATTAGGAAAAAATGGTCTGACCTCAAACTCCGGGAGCCGGATCAGTACAGACAGATCCGTAAAGTGCTTAAAAAAAGTAAGTACTTGTCGTGTGTTCATATTCTGTTTATTACCTTGTATACTGCTCCATGTGCTTTTCTTTAATGTACGAGTTTCTATTGTTTGAAACGATCTTACTAAACCTTGTTACATATATACAGACCTATATCTTTTATTAATGTATCTATCTAAATTTTAAATCTGTCTCTCTATATATATATATGTATATATATATATATATATATATATATATATATATATATATATATATGTGTGTGTATGTATGTGTGTATGTGTATATATACATATATCTATCTATGTGTATGTATGTGTATCTATCTATCTATCTATCTATCTATCTAGATATTTCTTTAAAAATTTGTAAAATCTATTAAACTAGGAACTCTACAAAAAAACAGACAATTTGTACACCACTTCACTACAATGTTTTAAGATTACTATGTACTAAAATATCTGTGTGGTAAGTATATTTTTGGAATCATTCACATAGGGGAGAAAAGACAAGATGAACCCAGTCACCCCCAACCGCAACAACAACTAAATTGGGAAATCAGCCCAAGCCCCACTGAGGATGTGGAGGAAGGAGAGGTGGCCGACATGGCACCCCACCAGGTGAGTGTCTGACACACAAGCTTATGGTAATCTATGTATGGCTGCATATTTTTTAAATAAAATTTTATACTCTATTTTAGGTGATCTGGTTGTGCTTGAATCAAGCAACATCGCCACCCCTGAGGATTTCGGAAGTATGCGACATGAGCACCCCACCAGGTCAGTGTCTGAGACACCAGCTTATGGTAAGGTAATCTATGTATGGCTGCATATTTCTAAACACATCTTTTTTTCATTCAATTTTAGGTCTGGGTGAACATTTTACCACAGACAGTGCCCAACGACTAATCGGTCAAATAATGGCCTGGAATGGGGAGATTGACTTAATGCAGAATCGGCTAGATCGTATGCAGCAGGAAATGAAGAACATGATCGATGTTTTGGGGAGAATCTAAATGTCCTTTTTCTATCAAAAAACATTGATCATGTTCTTCATTTCCTTGTTTGCTGACCCCATTCTGGGCCTTCTCTTATCTCTTATCTAAATTTTAAGCCTGTTTTCCAAAAAAAAAAATGTAAAACAAATTTAAAAAATAGAGGCCTATTTAAAAAAAATAAATAAATAAATAAAAATAGAGGCCTGTTTAAAAAAAAATAAAATAAAGGCCTGTTTTAAAAAAAAAAAAAAAATAGAGGCCTGTTTAACCACTTCAGCCCCGGAAAGGATTTACCCCTTTCCTGACCAGAGCACTTTTTACAATTTGGCACTGCGTCGCTTTAACTGCTAATTGCGCGGTCATGCAATGCTGTACCCAAACAAAATTTGTGTCCTTTTCTTCCCACAAATAGAGCTTTCTTTTGATGGCATTTGATCACCTCTGCCGTTTTTTATTTTTTGCTTTATAAACAGAAAAAGACCAAAAATGTTGAAAAAAAAAGATATTTTCTAATTTTTGTTATTAAAAAGAACCAATAAACTCAATTTTAGTCATATATTTATGCCAAAATGTATTCGGCCACATGTCTTTGGTAAAAAAAATGTCAAAAAGCGTATATTTATTGGTTTGCGCAAAAGTTATAGCGTCTACAAGCTAGGGTACATTTTCTGGAATTTACACAGCTTTTAGTTTATGACTGCCTATGTCATTTCTTGAGGTGCTAAAATGGCAGGGCAGTACAACCCCCCCCAAATTACCCCATTTTGGAAAGTAGACACCCCAAGGAAATTGCTGAGAGGCATGTTGAGCCCATTGAATATTAATTTTTTTGTCCCAAGTGATTGAATATTGACAAAAAAAAAAAAATTACAAAAAGTTGTCACTAAATGATATATTGCTCACACAGGCCATAGGCATATGTGGAATTGCACCCCAAAATACATTCAGCTGCTTCTCCTGAGTACAGGGATACCACATGTGTGGGACTTTTTGGGAGTCTAGCCGCGTACGGGGCCCCGAAAACCAATCACCACCTTCAGGATTTCTAAGGGCGTAAATTTTTGATTTCACTCCTCACTACCTATCACAGTTTTGAAGGCCATAAAATGCCCAGATGGCACAAACCCCCCCCCCCCCCCCAAATGACCCCATTTTGGAAAGTAGACACCCAATGCTATTTGCTGAGAGGCATGTTGAGTCCATGGAATAGTTTATATTTTGACACAAGTTGCGGGAAAGTGACAATTTTTTTTTTTTTTTTTGCACAAAGTTGTCATTAAATGATATATTGCTCACACAGGCCATGGGCATATGTGAAATTGCACCCCAAAATACATTTAGCTGCTTCTACTGAGTATGGAGATACCACATGTGTGGGACTTTTTGGGAGCCTAGCCGCGTACGGGGCCCCGAAAACCATTCACCTCCTTCAGGATTTCTAAGGGTGTAAATTTTTGATTTCACTCCTCACTACCTATCACAGTTTCAGAGGCCATAGAATGCCCAGGTGGCACAACCCCCCCCCAAATGACCCCATTTTGGAAAGTAGACACCCCAAGATATTTGCTGAGAGGCATGGTGAGTATTTTGCAACTCTCATTTGTTTTTGAAAATGAAGAAAGACAAGAAAAAACTTTTTTTTTCTTTTTTCAATTTTCAAAACTTTGTGACAAAAAGTGAGGTCTCCAAAATACTCACTATACCTCTCAGCAAATAGCTTGGGGTATCTACTTTCCAAAATAGGGTCATTTGGGGGGGGGGGTTTGTGCCACCTGGGCATTCCATGGCCTCCGAAACTGTGATAGGCAGTGAAGAGTGAAATCAAAAATTTACGCCCTTAGAAAGCCTGAAGGCGGTGCTTGGTTTTCGGGGTCCCGTACGCGGCTAGGCTCCCAAAAAGTATCCCCATACTCAGGAGAGGCAACAGAATGTATTTTGGGGTGTAATTTCACATATTCCCATGGCATATTTGAGCAATATATCATTTAGTGACAACTTTGTGCAAAAAAAAATTGTCTTTTTCCTGCAACTTGTGTCACAATATAAAATATTCCATGGACTTGACATGCCTCTCAGCAAATAGCTTGGGGTGTCTATTTTCCAAAATGGGGTCATTTTGGGGGGTTTTTGACCACATCACCCACTCTTCTAACCACTTGAAGACAAAGCCCTTTCTGACACTTTTTGTTTACATGAAAAAAATTTTTTTTTTGCAAGAAAATTACTTTGAACCCCCAAACATTATTTATATTTTTAAAGCAAATGCCCTACAGATTAAAATGGTGGGTGTTTCATTTTTTTTTCACACAGTATTTGTTCAGCGATTTTTCAAACACATTTTTGGGGAAAAAACACACTTTTTTAAATTTTAATGCACTAAAACACACTATATTGCCCAAATGTTTGATGAAATAAAAAAGATGATTTTAGGCCGAGTACATGGATACCAAACATGACATGCTTTAAAATTGCACACTAACGTGCAGTGGCAACAAAATAAATACTTTTTTAAAAGCCTTTACAGGTTACCACTTTAGATTTACAGAGGAGGTCTACTGCTGAAATTACTGCCCTCGGTCTGACCTTCGTGGTGATACCTCACATGTATCGTGCAATTGCTGTTTACATTTGACGCCAGACCGACGCTTGCGTTCGCCTTAGCACGAGAGCAGGGGGGGACAGGGCTGCTTTTTTTTTTTTCTTTATTATTTTTTTGCTTTTTTATCTTATTTTTAAACTGTTCCTTTCATTTTTTTTTTATCATTTTTATTGTTATCTCAGGGAATGTAAATATCCCCTATGATAGCAATAGGTAGTGACAGGTACTCTTTTTTGAAAAAATTGGGGTCTATTAGACCCTAGATCTCTCCTCTGCCCACAAAGCATCTGACCACACCAAGATCGGTGTGATAAAATGCTTTCCCAATTTCCCAATGGCGCTGTTTACATCCGGCGAAATCTAAGTCATGAAATGCTCGTAGCTTCCGGTTTCTTAGGCCATAGAGATGTTTGCAGCCACTCTGGTCTCTGATCAGCTCGATGGTCAGCTGGCTGACAAGAATGATACCAAGATGATACCTAAACCTGCAGGCATCATTCTGGTATAACCACTCAAAGTCGTGAATGGTGTACCTGAAGACAAAAAAATGGTTAGCAATAAAACACAGTAAACGGTAAAGTATAAAAAATTGCATACCTGAAAAGCAAACGTGATAAAACATAATAACAATAAAACATTGCAGAATAGAATACAGTAAAAAAGAGCAGAACAATAGAGAGAGAATAGAGAGAGAGAGAACAATGAAACGACAACTATTATTTTTTATTTTATATATTTTTTTTTTTACACTTTTTTTTGTAACTAACTTTTATAACTGTAACCGGTTCCAGGTTCAGGTCTCTCAAAATGCGATGGCATCTTGGGAGACCCTGTGAAAGTGTGCCTAGTCTGTGCAATGCTGTACCCTGCGCTAATACTCAACTAGTGTATGGTAGCGTTCAAAACATTCACCAATGCAAAGACCAGGATTGTCAGGACAGGAGGGACAATAATAGCGGGTGTCACGCCTATATCCGCGCTTGCTGCAGACATGACATCTTTTTTTGGGGGGTTCATTGGGTAGGGGTACTCGGGAGGACATAAAGAAAATGCCTCTCATGCAGCCGACTGCATTTGGTTGGGGATGTGAATGGGGGAAGTACGGGTGCTGCAGAAGCAGTGGGTTCCCAATTAGGATTGGCAAATGCAGCAGGAAGGGCATTATGGGCACGACAGGCCTGTGTTTGGTGGCAGCGGGACACTACTTGTGCTTGCCACCTCACCAGCTTGAACTGCACTTATGGGACTCGCCACATCACCAAGTGTTACTGCAGTGCTGGTTTGACTACGACCGGGGTGTACTAGGCCGCTGGTGCTTGCCAGTTCACCAAAATGCTACCAAAAAAATTGTTAGCGATCGCAGGGATCAGGCCTGACTCTGCGAACGCTGCAGTTATGCGTTTAGTGTTTTGTAAGTGACAGTGATCGATCGATACTGCACTTGGGTGGGCTGGGCTGGGCCGGACGGAGAGGCAAGACACAGGTGCTAGCAGGTATCTGGGCTGATCCCGCTAATGCTGCGTTTTTGGGAACCCTAAACTGCTGGGGATGCTAGTATAGATCTGATCAGATCAGATATTGATCCATTCAGGAACTATACCACTAAGGGAGGTGTACGGTGCGTGCGTGGGTGTTAGCGGTACTGGTGCTAACCTGACACTGCTTGGGGCTAGTGTTTGCCAGTTCACCAAAACGCTACAAAAAAAACTGTTAGCGATCTCAGCTATCAGGCCTGACTTTGCGAACGCTGCAGTTATGCGTTTAGTGTTTGTAAGTGACAGTGATCGATCAATACTGCACTTGAGTGGGCTGGGCTGGGCCGGACGGAGGAGCAAAACGCAGGTGCTAGCAGGTATCTGGGCTGATCCCGCTAACACTGCGGTTTTGGGAACCTAAAAACTGCTGGGGATGCTAGTATAGATCTGATCAGATCAGATATTGATCCGTTCAGGAACTATACCAGAAAGGGAGGTGTACGGTGCGTGCATGGGTGTTAGCGGTACTGGCACTAACCTGACGCTGCCTGGGGCTGGTGCTTGGCAGTTCACCAAAATGCTACCAAAAAATCTGGTAGCGATCGCAGGGATCAGGCCTGACTCTGCGAACGCTGCAGTTATGCGTTTAGTGTTTTGTAAGTGACAGTGATCGATCGATACTGCACTTGAGTGGGCTGGGCTGGGCCGGACGGAGGAGCAAAACACAGGTGCTAGCAGGTATCTGGGCTGATCCCGCTAACACTGCGTTTTTGGGAACCATTAACTGCTGGGGACGCTAGTATAGATCTGATCGGATCAAATATTGATCCGTTCAGATACTATACCACTAAGCAGGGCCATCTTTAATATTGATTGGACCCTGGGCAAAATTTTTCTTGGGCCCCCCCTCATGCAATTTCACTCTCTACCTGCTCTGAGACATACAATAAATAGCAGCTAGACTTAAAATCAGTTTACTGTATCAGATCAGGCAGCAATTGCGAGTGGTTGCCAGCAGTTACAGCATATCATTACTGCTTACTGACTGGTTGCTAGAGGTTACAGCACACATTACGGCTCACTGATTAGTTGCTAGAGGTTACAGCACACCATCTCCTCACTGCAGGGGAGCATGATAGACATATGAATGTTGCCTTTATTTACATATCAACGCCGCTAGCCACAGCTATTTACTTAGTAATGCTGCCAATATTTACATACGACTTCAGGTTATTTCCATGTAAACACAGGGTCTGCAGGTGAGTCATCTGTACACAGCAATAGAGCAGAGCTGAGCAGTGTTAGTACCAGCACTTCACACTGAGATATCGGGACACAGTGCAGGACTAAAACTTCACGGGAAATTAAACTGGGATAGTTGGCAAGTATGAGGCAGCTGCTTTGGGCCCCACAACAATGACAGGACCCAGGGCAGCTGCCCCTTTTGCCCTGCCTTAAAGACTGCCCTGCCACTAAGGGAGGCATATGCTGCGTGCGTGGGTGTTAGCGGTACTGGCGCTAATCTGATGCTTCCTGGGGCGACGCATATCACCGCCGGGCGATCAGGGGGCTAAACCTTTATTCGGTAATAAACGGCGGGTGCCCTGACACTATAAAAAATAAACAAAATAACCAGCGTCACCTGTAACACTTATACGGTGATCAGTGGTGAAAGGGTTAACTAGGGGGCAATCAAGGGGTTAAAACATTTATTAGGTAGTATATGGGGGTCCCTGACGCTATAAAATGCTGACAGCGAACCTAAATATTTACCTCCCTAACTAGCGTCACCAGTGACACTAATACAGCGATCAGAAAAATGATTGCTTAGTGACACTGGCGACGGGGGGGTGATCAAGGGGTTAAAACTTTATTAGGGGGGGTTAGGGGGGTATCCTAGACCTAAAGGGGGCTAACCCTAACTGCCCTAACACACTAACTGTCACAAACTGACACCATGCAGTAATCAGAAAAAAAAAAACTGCTTGGTGTCAGTGTGACGGGGGTAGGGGTGATTGGGGGGTGATCGGGGGGGCGATCGGGGGGATCGGGGGTGTAATGTGTGCCTGGCATGTTCTACTGAGTGTGTGTGTGTTTTACACTCACAGTGATGTCTTCTCTCCTCGGCGCCGGAACGGAAAATACAGAGCCGAGGAGAGATGACATCATTTCCTTTGCTGCTGTTTAGCATACAGCAGCAAAGGAAGATTCTTAATGGCTGGGAGCGATCGCGAGGGGGGCCACGAATGGATGGTTTCCCCCTCACCTCTCATCGCTCCCAGACCAAAGCCGACTGCCTCAGGCACCGGGGGGGTCACGTACAGGTACATGATTCTGCCTGCCCGTGCCATTCTGCCAACGTATATCGTCGTGAGGCGGTCGGCAAGTGGTTAAAAAAAAAAATAGATGCCTGTTTAAAAAAAAAAAAATTAAAAATAGAGGCCTGTTTTAAAAAAAAAAAAAATAGAGGCCTGCTTTAAAAAAAAAAATAAAAATAAAAATATAGGCTTGTTTAAAAAAAAAATTAAAATAAACAAGAGGCCTGTTTGTTAAAAAAATACAAAACTAAAATTTTGTAAAAAAAAAAAAAAAAAAAAGACCTAATTCTATTGTAAATAATTTATAAATATAGATATATTTTGGGATCTAAAAAAATTGCAATAACACATAAGTGAATGTACACAGAATAATAAAAAATCTGTGTAGTAAGTAACAAAATGTGTGGTTTCTTCTTTCAATGCTCAGTATCAGTTTGTTTAAAGTTAAAATAGTTGCTTACAGTGACAATGGTGCTTATTTAATAAATGAAAATACACTTGGCACTACAAGTGCTCTACGATAACCTAGGAGAAACCCAAAAAGAAAGGCAAGCAATAAATATAATTCAAGATTTGATCCAGATTTTTTATTTTGACAAATTAAATATTCTGGGGCATTGCAATGCCCCCCTACCCATAAAATAATCGACATATTGATCACGAACTTGACGGGCACTTTGGGGGGCCAAGCCAGTACAGACAGTATCCAGGCCCATCAGATTGTCACTAATATTAAGAATGGCCTCATGAGGTGCTTGCTCAGAGTGAAGGCTTCATCTGCTATAAAGACAAAGGGGATTCCTTCCACGTTATCGCATCAGGTGGCAATCCCAGGCCACCACTCTGGAGACGCTGGTAGAACTCCATCTGGGCAAATACTCCTCCATCCGACATCCGGCCATTCTTCCCCACGTCCACATACATAAAGTCATATTGTGCCGACACCACCGCCATTAAGACAATACTATGGAACCCCTTATAATTAAAATAGTATGACCCCGAATGGGGTGGTGGCACGATGTGGACATGTTTCCCATCTATAGCCCCTCCACAGTTGGGAAAGTCCCAACGGGTGGCAAAATGGGATGCCACAGTCTGCCATTCCTGTGGTGTTGAAGGAAACTGGGAATCAAACAAGAAACCAAAAATCAGTAATTTTGCAAAGAACATTGCAAGAACATTACACTTATTAAAACAATATTGCCCAGCATCAGTATAACATTAAAAAATAGAAATCTTCTTGAATAAATAATATGGAAAGGCACACTTATCAGATTGCTCACCACTTCTGATGGCACATTGTTATATTTTAGGGGGTGGTGAAATTATAAAATAAGTTTAAGGACACGCAGGGTTTGATTGACTAAAGGCTACAAGACTGTGCAGTTGGAAAAGTGCAGTTGTTGCACTCTGCAAGTGCAGTTGCTCCACAGCTTAGTAAATGAGGTAAGGTAAAAAGGCTTCATGTTGCAAGGAGTACCCAATCACATGCAAGGGCAATTAATCCCTAAACTTTGTGGCTTGCACATGATTGGATGATGGAAATCAGCAGAGCTTCTGCTCATTTACTAAAGCCCTGGAGCAAATGCACTTGCAGAGTGCAAATGCATTTTGCAAAGTGCAACATATATTTGTTTTTTTTTAAATCAACACCTCAGAACATTAGAGCAAATTATTAGGGGGGAGGGTTTTGGAAATTGAGTTAATGACACACACTATTTGGATGGAGTTTAGGGGGGGGGGGTTGGAAATTGAGTTAATCACCCACACTATTTGGATGGAGTTTAGGGGGGGGGATTGGAAATTGAGTTAATGACACACAGACTATTTGGATGGAGTTGGGGGGGGATTGGAAATTGAGTTAATGACACACACACTATTTGGATGGAGTTTGGGGGGGGGGTTGGAAATTGAGTTAATGACACACACACTATTTGGATGGAGTTTAGGGGGGGAGAGGATTGGAAATTGAGTTAATGACACACACACTATTTGGATGGAGTTTGGGGGGGAGGGGATTGGAAATTGAGTTAATGACACACACTATTTGGATGGAGTTTAGGGGGGGAGGGGATTGGAAATTGAGTTAATGACACACACACTATTTGGATGGAGTTTAGGGGAATAAAACTACAATGCAGCTGACAAGACACATTCAAAGTGAGTAGACTAGGTGGATATGTGCTCAGCATTGCATGCTGGGGAGGTTAGTGAAGGCAAATATACATGCAGGACAAAAAAAAAACAGAATAAAAAAACAGCATGCATGAGGACAAAAAGGGGACATTCACACTATATTGCAATGATGGTAAGTAGTGTTTGAGTTAATAAATACATTACATTATCAAACATTAAATAAAATAACATGTGATGCTAATAAAGGATAAAAATCTTACCTTAATATACTCCTTCTGCAGGACCTGAATGATGGCAGAACAGGTCTCTGGGATAATAATCCCCAGAGCCTGGGGGAGATGCCTGTTGAGAACTTAAGGTCCTGCAGGCTTCTCCCTGCCGCCAAGTACCACAACGTGGCGACTAGCCTCTGCTCCGGAGTGATGGCTTGCCTCATGCAGGTATCCTGCCTGCTGATATAAGGGGTGAGCAAAGCCACCAAATGGTCAAAAACGGGGTCCATCATCCGGAGAAATTTCCTGAAATCCTCAGGATTATTCTCACGGATCTCACGGAGCAAAGGCATGTGACAGAACTGGTCACGCTGGAGCAACCAATTCTTCGTCCATAAACTCCTCCTCGCCCTGTTCATGGACTGGTCTTGGGCTGAAGAATGAACTACAGCACCAAGCACATACAATGCATGAGCTCAACGACAAGTACGTACAGGTAACATGGCTTCAAAACGGTCGGCTAGTAAGAACGCACTTAACAGAATGCACTGAAGAACAGCAAGGCCTGTGAAGAGCGACCTGAAAATCAGCAATGAGCGGACAATAAAACAAAGATTGCTCAATGCCAACTGACCAAACGCACTGAAAAGCAGATACAAACCTCAAAAGCACAGACTGAACAACAGTTAAAACGAACTGAAAAATACAAATCTCACAAGCACAAATCGTCTCTCACCAAACTTCTACTAACACGAGATAAACACGAGATTAGCAGAAGAAGCCCAAAGGGTGTCGTACGGGCTATTGAACTTCCGTTTTATAGTCTCGTCGGACTTGGTGTACGTCACCGCGTACTAGGCTGTCGGACTTTTGTGTGATCGTATGTAGGCAAGTCCGTTCATTAGAAAGTTCACCGCAAGTCTGCCAAAAGTCTGTCAAAAATCTGTCGGACGGGCCGTCGGACTTTTGTACCCGAAAAGTCCAACCGTGTGTACGCGGCATAAGAGCAAAACAATGTACTTTTTAAGTTAGACCTACATACTTAGGTAGAATTCTTTCTTTTTTAAAGTTTAGTGTCACTTTACAGGAATAGAAGGGGAGCCCAGGAATGTATTTTTTTATCTTCTGTCTTAGTTACAACAGTAGGCACAGCAATGGCTGTGTTTAGACATGTACATCAAAGCGATATTAAACCCAAAATAAATATTTATTATAATGCAGCTTACCAATTCGTAGATGTGATGGATGTATTTGTTTCCCTTTATAGACTTTCTTTCTCCTATTTTCATCTGGCTTTCCAGCCAGCTCTTCAGCAGAATGTATCAATTTCCATGGCTGAGACAAAACACTTAAAGCGGAGTTCTGCTTAAAATAAAAAATATAAAAGTCAGCAGCTACATATACTGCAGCTGCTGACTTTTAATAATCGGACACTTACCTGTCCCAGGGTCCAGCGATGCGGGGGGGCGAAGCCCCGCTCCTCTCCCCCTCCTCTCTGTGGTGCTGGCATTGTAACTGTGGGTGCACGGCTGTGGCTTCACAGCCAGGCACCCACTGCGCATGCAAGAGCCGCATGACGCACTGTGACTGGCCGGGCAATCATCTGGGACCTGTGACGTTTTCCAGATGATTGCCGAGAGGGAGGGGGGAGAGATGATCTCCCTTCCAGTGCCACGGTGAGCTGGAAGGAAGTGGGAGCTGGAACCCTCTAAAAAGAGGGTATCCGCTCCCCCTCCAAAAAAATGACATGCCAAATGTGGCATGTCAGGGGGTCACCTCCCTTAAAGCAGAAGTTCCATTTGTGTGTGGAACTCCGCTTTAACACTGGCTAGGGCGATTATAATGATCAGCTTATATTTATTCATGCAAAAACTTTATCCCACATGGAAAATAAATGGTTTGCTGTATCTTAATATAAAGTGTGAGCTGGAGTTTGGTTTCAATTTGTTTAGTGTATTTAAATTTGCTAATACATTTACCACTACCCCACTCCCCAAGATAATACAAGAGGTGTGTTACTGCTTTACTGTTACTGAGGTGTGAACTACCACAGCACTCAACAGCCCCATGGTAGTTCTTTAAGAACTACAAGCCGACATCCACAAAGGCTGTTGGTAGACGCAGTCCATTCATTCACAGAATACTGTGAATGAATGATGTGACCAAATGGGTGGGGCCCTGCACAGTCATATCTTCTTTATATTGTGGCAGGGCGAAAATATCCCCCACTCGCTGCCAAAATGGAGAATCGGGAGAGGGGGGCGGTACATTAGTAACATGTTACATGTTATAATCTGAATAAGGGTATAACATGTAACAGGTTACAAAAGGTGAACCTATCCCTTTAAACAGATGGAAGAAAGCCAAAGAAAAGAAAACTGATGCAGCCACCACAACTAATGATTGGTAAGCTGCAATATTTCACATTTTTAGTTTAAGGTTTAAAACCAGTAAAGCGGCTGCACAGATAAAGATAAAATAAAGATAAAAAAGGTAGGAGATAATCACGAACCTATGGGTAAATTGTAAAAAAGAATATAAAAATGAAAATTAAATTGAAGACAAGTCCATCCAGGGTTGCCATTTAAAAAATAATAATAAACTGTAAACGTGGTGTGAGTAATAATATGTGGTAAATGCCTAAAACGACAAGCTTTAGGTGTCTTTGTGGTTTGAATACCCAGGTGGGTTTCTAGTACAGTGAAAAAATTCCTCCAAAAGGCGACAACTTGGGCACAGGTCCAGAACATATGTAACACATTATAAAATAGAGAGAACAATCAGCACAAACAATTAACAAATAGATAGATATTGCAAGCTGAACACTAAAGGATTCACCAACCCAAAAACAATATATTATGGAAGATAAGTGCAGCGCAATAAAAAAGTATGATCAGCATAAAGACAAGAGTCCTTAATAATTCATAGATGGATTAAACTTCAACCCTTGATCATAGAAGGACGTATATATTCTTCTCCAAAGCTCTTGCACACTAAATCTATAGGAAATGCGCTTACCAAAACTGTTGGACCTCTAAGTTATAGGAGGTCATACGGGCATGATAACCAGACACCATCAACAGAATGACTTCGATCACCTGGATAGTTGTCCTCATCCACCATAGCCTTTTATAAGCTAGAGATCGTGTAAATCGTATTGCAGCGATCCAATTATCCTCAGTCAGATCCTCAGTAAGTGTATCAAAACACCGAAGGTGAAAAGAGCCACGGAGATAAAAAGAAACAAAGTCCTCTAAGTGTAGACTGATTGCTACTTTATTTCAAAACAAAACGAAAATGTATATCCTTAAAAGCGCTGTGGAGCACAGTATAAAAGCACATAAAGTTCAAAGATATTTTTCCAATCACACTGGCAGTAGTACCGCTGCGATGCAGGGTCAAAACGGTGACTAGATTGACCAGGCTAAGAAGACGCTCAGCTGTTCGCGTCTGAACAGCTGAGAAGGCTGCGGGTGATGTCACAGGTAGACTCCACCCCCCGTATGCGGCGTTACGTCCAGATGGACTTCGTCAGTGAGGGTGGAGTCTGCCGCCTTCAGTCAGCTGGGAGTGGTCCGTTCCCAGAAACGGAATACACATCCCAAAAAAGCGGAACCGCTGCATGGGGACACCAATTCCAGCTACTAACAGGAATGCTAGATTCAAGCTAAAATGAGGAGATCAATTAGTGGGCTAAAAAGCCTCACAAACAAACTTTAATTAATTAAATGGACAAAAAAAAAAAAATGTATTAAGAATAAATATAAGTGTATATAACCATAATTAATAAATTACAAAAAAAATTATAATATTAACTAGTACTACCTCTCCTAGGAGGATTACCTCTTCCTCTAGGGGGGTTTCCTCTCCCTCTATTCCCATTAGTCTGCCTTTTAGGATATGCTCCCTGAGAAGCATATCCGTAGGGTTGGGGAGGCTGGGAAAGTACTCTGGGAGTACCTGATTGTAGTGGGTTACTACTTACTACAACTTACTACTTGGGGGAAATGGACAGATTATTGGCAGACAAGAAAACCTATCAGGTATTGGGGAGAGATCCTGTGAACCAGTTTAGGGATGAATTGGAAGTTTTGGTTACTTCAGGTCAAAAGAGTGGGGTACTGAATAAAAAGGAAGCCGCTTATCTGGTTCCGAGTGCCTGTAGGAGACCGATTATTTATTTTCTACCGAAAATACATAAAGACCCTCAGGCACCCCCAGGCAGACCGATCGTCAATGGTATCGATTCGGTCTCTGCACGTTTAGGGCAATATATTGATTTCTTTTTAAAACCTTTAGTAACCACCACCACAGCCTTCTTGAAGGATACAAAGCACATTATTCAAATAGTGGAAAACCTTCCACTTAAGAATAATAGTTTGCTTGTGACGGCCGATGTAGGCTCATTGTACACGATTATTGGACATCAAGATGCAATCCGATCGGTACAATGGGCCTTAAATAAATCCGATCTTCCTTCCCAATTACAAGCTTTTCTTTTAAAATCACTCGATTTTTGCCTCACCAGAAATTACTTTTGGTATGGTATAAAATTCTTTCTTCAGACTCTCGGTGTTGCCATGGGTGCACGTTTTGCACCTAGCGTGGCCAATATTTTCATGGCACACTGGGAGGAGGAATATTTCTTTGGTAGTAGACCATCTCAATTGGTCTGCTACCAAAGATATATAGATGACCTATTCATGGTATGGGAAGGCAACCTTATTAGCCTCCAACTTTTCATGTCTAGGCTGAATGGCAACACTAGGAACATCCGTTTATCTTGGAATGCAGATGCTTCCTGCATTGCCTTCCTTGATTTGGAAATTTTTAAGCACGATGGGACTTTTAAAACAAGGAACTACTGTAAGCCAACTGATCGGAATGGGTATATTCCCTTGGATAGTTGCCACCATAACTCTTGGTTGCTCAATATACCCAGAGGACAATTCATCCGTCTACGACGTAATTGCTTTCTTGATAGGGATTATTTCTCTCAGGCCAACGTCATGGCAGAGAAATTCATACAGAAAGGCTATTCCCAGGAACACATATCAGAAGAATTGATCAAGGCAGGCACCATGGATAGATCTCGGTTGGTAGCAGATTCTACTAAATCTAACAGCGATCAGAATCCCCCTCAATACAGGATTATTCTAGACTTTAATATACAATATAAAAAAGTAGAAAAAATCATCCTCAAACATTGGGATATTTTAAGAAGGGACAATGTATTGGGCCCTACTCTCCCAGCTCGCCCCAGATTTGTATACAGGAGACCTCCCACCCTAAGAGACATTATAGCTCCTGGGGTAGTGGACCCTCCTGTGTTCAGGGAAAACAGAATATTCAATTTCATGTCTGGCTTTTATTCCTGCGGTAAATGCCAGGCTTGCAAGCAATGTAAGTTCAATTTAAAAAGGAGGAAAGAATTTACAGCTACTGCCACCAAAAAAAAGCATACAATTAAGAATTTAATTACCTGCGATACTTTTGGAGTGGTTTACATGCTCCAATGCGAATGCGGTCTCCAGTATGTGGGTAGAACCTCTAGGCCGATGGGAGTCCGCATTGGTGAGCATGTAAATAACATCAAAAAAGGTCTTAAGACGCACTCTGTATCGAAACATTTCAGGTTTTTTCATAATAGAGATCCGAAAAAACTCCAATTCTGGGGGAAAGAGAAAGTAACCCGACATTGGAGAGGTGGTAATTTTATCAGGCAGTTAAGCCAAAGAGAATCCCTATGGATACATAAGACACGGTAGGGGTCCCTAGAGGTCTGAATGTCGAGTTTGACCTTAATTGTTTTATCTCCAATAAATAGAGTAGGTTTTAATATTTTAATATTTTAAGCATCGGATTTATATTCTGTATTAGTTTTTTTTTTCTCTTGGCATTTTAATATTTGATTGCTTGTATTTTTGTAAAAGGAGGCTGCGGGTCCACACAGGTTAATATTATAATATTTTTTCTTGGTAATTTATTAATTATAGTTATATACACTTATATTTATTCTTAATAATTTTTTTTTTTTTTTGTCCATTTAATTAATTAAAGTTCGTTTGTGAGGCTTTTTAGCCCACTAATTGATCTCCTCATTTTAGCTTGAATCTAGCATTCCTGTTAGTAGCTGGAATTGGTGTCCCCATGCAGAGGTTCCACTTTTTTGGGATATGTATTCTGTTTCCGGGAACGGACCACTCCCAGCTGACTGACGGCGGCTATTTGAGGAGCGAGGGTGACTCACAGACTCCACCCTCGCTGACGAAGTCCATCTGGACGTAACGCCGCGTACGGGGGGCGGAGTCTACCTGTGAAGTCACCCGCAGCCTTCTCAGCTGTTCGGACGTGAACAGCTGAGCCTCTTCTTAGCCTGGTCAATCTAGTCACCGTTTTGACCCTGCATCGCAGCGGTACTACTGCCAGTGTAATTGGAAAAATATCTTTGAACTTTATGTGCTTTTATACTGTGCTCCACAGCGCTTTTAAGGATATACATTTTCGTTTTGTTTTGAAATAAAGTAGCAATCAGTCTACACTTAGAGGACTTTGTTTCTTTTTATCTCCGTGGCTCTTTTCACCTTTGGTGTTTTGATACACTTACTGAGGATCTGACTGAGGATAATTGGATCGCTGCAATACGATTTACACGATCTCTAGCTTATAAAAGGCTATGGTGGATGAGGACAACTATCCAGATGATCGAAGTCGTTCTGTTGATGGTGTCTGGTTATCATGCCCGTATGACCTCCTATAACTTAGAGGTCCAACAGTTTTGGTAAGCGCATTTCTTACAGATTTAGTGTGCAAGAGCTTTAGAGAAGAATATATACGTCCTTCTATGATCAAGGGTTGAAGTTTAATCCATCTATGAATTATTAAGGACTCTTGTCTTTATGCTGATCATACTTTTTTATTGCGCTGCACTTATCTTCCATAATATATGTAACACATTAGCTGGTGTATTGCTACAACTGGGACATTGGACTTAAGACCCAAGACTCATACGGTGTAGTTTAGCTAGTATTGTGTATAGTGCATGCAATGAAGGAATTGTGTGAGTTTGTCTGCTGTACTGATTACATCTTTGAACTAAGTGTAAGTAACTTCACCCCATCCATCTTCTGTAAGATCAGGTACGTAATAGCCTGAAATAACAGGAGGTATTGGGTGGTTCTCACCATTACTGCAAAAAGATAACATTCAGCCTCCTGGCTCTCTTGTGGCAGCTTTGCTACTCCAAGTACCTCTTCAGGGTTCCTCCTAAACTTTAGTACTTTTGTGGTACTCCTGACCATGAAACACATCCCAGTGTTTATGCACAGACACTGCACCTCATAAATATAACTGATCTTGGAAGCTATACAGTCAGGGGGGACCGTGCTATTCTTGGTTGTGAGCAGGGTTGCCAACTGCAAGTAAATTTACTGACAATTTGTAAAAATCAGTGATTTTTTTTACAACTGCCAGTAAATATCAGGGGCTGATAATATAATAATTACTTTGTTATAGGTGTTTCAATATCATGTTTATACTGTTCAAATATTCACTGTGTTAGTTTTCAATAGGAGTTCCGTAATTTCTCAGGTTTGCCAGTAAAAAATGTGCTCCGCCAGTAAATTTTCAATGTTTTGTCAGTAAAAAATGCTACGGGAGGTTGGCAACCCTGGTTGTGAGTAGGGATGAGCTTCGAGTTCGAGTCGAACTCATGTTCAACTTGAACATTGGCTGTTCGCAAGTTCGCCGAACAGCGAACAATTTGGGGTGTTCGCGGCAAATTCGAATGCCCCGGAACACCCTTTAAAAGTCTATGGGAGAAATCAAAAGTGCTAATTTTAAAGGCTAATATGCAAGTTATTGTCATAAAAAGTGTTTGGGGACCCAGGTCCTGCCCCATGGGACATGGATCAATGCAAAAAAAAGTTTTAAAAATGGCCGTTTTTTCAGGAGCAGTGATTTTAATAATGCTTAAAGTCAAACAATAAAAGTGTAATATCCCTTTAAATTTCGTACCTGGGGGGTGTCTATAGTATGCCTGTAAAGGGGCACATGTTTCCTGTGTTTAGAACAGTCTGACAGCAAAATGACATTTTGAAGGAAAAAACTCATTTAAAACTACCCGCGGCTATTGCATTGCCGACAATACACATAGAAGTTCATTGATAAAAACGGCATGGGAATTCCCCAAAGGGGAACCCCGAACCAAAATTAAAAAAAAAAAAATGACGTGGGAGTCCCCCTAAATTCCATACCAGGCCCTTCAGGTCTGGTATGGATATTAAGGGGAACCCCGGCCAAAATTTAAAAAAAAAAATGACGTGGGGTTCCCCCTAAATTCCATACCAGACCCTTCAGGTCTGGTATGGATTTTAAGGGGAACCCCGCGCCAAAAAAAAAAAAAAAAACGGCGTGGGGTCCCCCCAAAAATCCATACCAGACCCTTATCCGAGCACGCAACCTGGCAGGCTGCAGGAAAAGAGGGGGGGGCGAGAGTGCGCCCCCCCTCCTGAACCGTACCAGGCCACATGCCCTCAACATTGGGAGGGTGCTTTGGGGTAGCCCCCCAAAACACCTTGTCCCCATGTTGATGAGGACAAGGGCCTCATCCCCACAACCCTGGCCGGTGGTTGTGGGGGTCTGCGGGTGGGGGGCTTATCGGAATCTGGAAGCCCCCTTTAACAAGGGGACCCCCAGATCCCGGCCCCCCCCTGTGTGAAATGGTAAGGGGGTACGTACCCCTACCATTTCACTAAAAAACTGTCAAAAATGTTAAAAATGACAAGAGACAGTTTTTGACAATTCCTTTATTTAAATACTTCTTCTATCTTCCTTCATCTTCTGGTTCTTCTGGTTCTTCTGGCTCTTCTGGTTCTTCCTCCGGCGTTCTCGTCCAGCATCTCCTCCGCGGCGTCTTCTATCTTCTTCTCCTCGGGCCGCTCCGCACCCATGGCATGGGGGGAGGCTCCCGCTCTTCTTCTTCATCTTCTTCTCTTCTTCTTTTCTTCTGTTCTTCATTTTCTTCTCCGGGCCGCTCCTCACACATGCTAGCATGGCGGGAGGCTCCCGCTGTGTGACGGCGCTCCTCGTCTGACAGTTCTTAAATAACGGGGGGCGGGGCCACCCGGTGACCCCGCCCCCCTCTGACGCACGGTGACTTGACGGGACTTCCCTGTGACGTCACGGGGAATGCCACAGGGAAGTCCCATCATGTCCCGTGCGTCAGAGGGGGGCGGGGTCACCGGGTGGCCCCGCCCCCCGTTATTTAAGAACTGTCAGACGAGGAGCGCCGTCACACAGCGGGAGCCTCCCTTCATGCCAGCATGGATGCGGAGCGGCCCGGAGAAGAAAATGAAGAAGAGAAGAAGAGAAGAAGAGAAGAAGATGAAGAAGAAGAGAAGAGCGGGAGCCTCCCCCCCACTCCATGGGTGCGGAGCGGCCCGAGGAGAAGAAGATAGAAGACGCCGCGGAGGAGATGCTGGACGAGAACGCCGGAGGAAGAACCAGAAGAGCCAGAAGAACCAGAAGAACCAGAAGATGAAGGAAGATAGAAGAAAGAAGAAGTATTTAAATAAAGGAATTGTCAAAAACTGTCTCTTGTCATTTTTAACATTTTTGACAGTTTTTTAGTGAAATGGTAGGGGTACATACCCCCTTACCATTTCACACAGGGTAGGGGGCCGGGATCTGGGGGTCACCTTGTTAAAGGGGGCTTCCAGATTCCGATAAGCCCCCCGCCCGCAGACCCCCACAACCACCGGCCAGGGTTGTGGGGATGAGGCCCTTGTCCTCATCAACATGGGGACAAGGTGTTTTGGGGGGCTACCCCAAAGCACCCTCCCAATGTTGAGGGCATGTGGCCTGGTACGGTTCAGGAGGGGGGGGCGCACTCTCGTCCCCCCCTCTTTTCCTGCGGCCTGCCAGGTTGCGTGCTCGGATAAGGGTCTGGTATGGATTTTTGGGGGGACCCCACGCCGTTTTTTTTTTTTTTTTTTGGCGCGGGGTTCCCCTTAAAATCCATACCAGACCTGAAGGGTCTGGTATGGAATTTAGGGGGAACCCCACGTCATTTTTTTTTTTTAATTTTGGCCGGGGTTCCCCTTAATATCCATACCAGACCTGAAGGGCCTGGTATGGAATTTAGGGGGACTCCCAAGTCTTTTTTTTTTTTTAATTTTGGTTCGGGGTTCCCCTTTGGGGAATTCCCATGCCGTTTTTATCAATGAACTTCTATGTGTATTGTCGGCAATGCAATAGCCGCGGGTAGTTTTAAATGAGTTTTTTCCTTCAAAATGTCATTTTGCTGTCAGACTGTTCTAAACACAGGAAACATGCGCCCCTTTACAGGCATACTATAGACACCCCCCAGGTACGAAATTTAAAGGGATATTACACTTTTATTGTTTGATTTTAAGCATTATTAAAATCACTGCTCCTGAAAAAACGGCCGTTTTTAAAACTTTTTTTTGCATTGATCCATGTCCCCTGGGGCAGGACCCAGGTCCCCAAACACTTTTTATGACAATAACTTGCATATTAGCCTTTAAAATTAGCACTTTTGATTATTCATGTTCGTGTCCCATAGACTTTAACGGTGTTCGCGTGTTCGAACGAATTTTTTTCCTGTTCGCATGTTCTGGTGCGAACCGAACAGGGGGGTGTTCGGCTCATCCCTAGTTGTGAGTTATTCCACATAAAAAAAAGAAATAAAAGAATCTATACAGGATTGAGGATGCTTTAACCACCTGCTATCCGCGCTATGGCCAAATGACGGCCACAGCGCGGACCTGCATTCCCGGGAGGCTGTCATATGACGGCCTCCCCTGTGCATGCTCCCCGCGCGCGCCCTGCAGGGCACGCGCCGGGCGCGCTGTGATCACTGAGTCACTGAGACTCGGCTGATCACCAATCCGTGTAAGGGGCCGGTCCCGGCCCCTTACCATGTGATCAGCTGTCAGCCAATGACAGCTGATCACATGATGTAAACAAAAGATCGGTAATTGTTTTTTTTTTACTCACGCTGACAGCGCGAGTAGAAAAAAAAGCTGATCACCGGGTTGGATGTCAGGGACATCGGTCCCCAAGTGGAAGAGGCACATCTGCCTCATCAGTGCCACCTAAAAGTGCCACCTAACAGTGCCCACAGTGCCACCTAACAGTGCCCACAGTGCCACATAACAGTGCCCACAAGTGCCACCTATCAATGCCAAAAAGTGCCACCTATCAATGCCCACAAGTGCCACTTATCAATGCCCACCTGTAGTGCCAATCAGTGCCACCTGACAGTGCTGCCCATCACTGCCACCCATCAGTGCCCATCACTGCCGCCTATCAGTGCCCATCACTGCCGCCTCATCAGCATACATCAATGAAGGAGAAAAATTGCCCGTTTTAAATTTTTTATAACAAAATATAAAAAAAAACATTTAAAAAAAAAATGCAGTTTTTTAAATTTTTTAACAAAAAGTAAAAACTGCAGAGGTGATCAAATACCACCAAAAGAAAGCTCTATTTGTGGTGAAAAAATGATAAAAAATTCATTTGGGTACAGTGTTGTATGACCGCGCAATTGTCATTCAAAGTGCGTCAGTGTTGAAAATTGGTCTGGATAGGAGGGGGTTTTAAGTGCCCTGTAAGCAAGTGGTTAAATATGTAGAGGAATTTAGTTATATCATTTTTATTAATTTTATATCACCAATGAGATTACCCTCTTGCCGCCCGTGCTAAAGCCGAAAAAAGGCTACAGCGTGGGCCTAAATTGCTGAAAGGGTGTCCATGTACGTTCCCCCGTGCATGTGATGCCTGTGTGACATCTTACCTCATGATCAACTGTCAGCCAATGACAGCTGATCACATGATATGAACAGAGCCGGTGATCGACTTTTCTTTTTAAAAGCCGATTACCATCTGGGGTAAACGGGACATTGGTCCCGCACACTCCAGACCCATGCTGCTAAGCAGTGCTCACCAGTGCCTCCTACCAGTGCCCACCAGTGCATATCAGCACTGATAAGCAGTGCCCCCCAATGCCACCTACCAGTGCCACCTATCAATGCTCACCAGTGCCACCTATTAGTGCCCATCAGTGCTGCCAATCAGTACCCATCAATGCCTCATCATCAGTGCCACCTATCAGTGCTGCCTATTGGTGTCACCTACCAGTGTCCATCAGTGCCACCTAGCAGTACCCATCAGTGACACCTATCAGTGACACCTATCAGTGCCACCTATCAGTGCCAAATATCAGTGCTCATCAGTGCCACCTATCAGTGCAGCCTCATCCATGCCAACCAGTTCCCCCCATAATCAGTGCCACCTATCAGTGCCCATCAGTGCCACCCTATCAGTGCCTATCAGTACTGCCTATAATTGTCCATCAGTGCAGCCTATCAGTTCCCATCAGTGTAGCCTCAGCAGCGCACATCAATGAAGGAGAAAAATGTAGCAAAAAATAAAAACACCAGTAGTGATTAAATACCACCAAGAAAGCTCTATTTGTGTGAAAAAATTACAACAATTTCATATGGGTACAGTGTAGAATGACCTCGCAATTGTCATTCAAAGAGTGACAGCGCTAAAAACTGAAAATATGCCTAGGCAGTAAGGGGGTTTAGGTGCCCAGTAAGCAAGTGGTTAAGAGGCAGGGAGCTCCAGGTTTGCAGTCTGGTTTCCATTTTCTTCCGTATAGGGGTTATATTGAGGGATTCAAGTTTGCTAAGATCCAAGTGAATCTGGATCCCTTAATATTTGAATTGGCAAATTGGCAAATTGGCAAAATTGTTAAATATTTGCAAATGGGATTGTGCAAAATGGAATACGGCTGCACTGGGCCTATATGAAAGCAGTGGACTTATCTTAGTCCATGCTCAGTTCTGAGACTTCTCTAAAGCACTCCACAAGCTTCAGCAGAGAATTGTAGGAACACTAACCATCTAAGCAAATGAAGGCATAGTTGGCATACAGCTAGACCATCTCATCCAGGGGACCCCAGCAGATTCTACCAGCAGAGCATTGTAAGAACATTAATAGAACCATCTAAGCAAATGAAGGCATTGTTTGCATACAACTAAACCATCTCCTCCAGGGGACCCCAGCAGATTCCACCCATGCCAGGAGACTATCTAATAGACAGAGCCAGTGGTTCCATGGCTATAGTGAATAGTTATGGTGACAGGGGGCAGCTCTGTTGACTGACCCCCTGGAATGAGAAGGGTGCTGAGATATCTCAGTTAGACAGAATGCATGACCTAGGACCTGATCTTAGTAGTTGGACCCACTTAATAAACAGGGGTACAAAACCCATTCAAGACCTAGGGGTTGATTTACTAAAGCCACTGTTCACTTTGCAAGTGAAGCTGCACTCTGGAATAAGTAAAAAATTGCGAACAGCCTATTTGACTTTAGTAGATTAACCCATAGGGGCAGCATTACTAAGAAGAAGGCACTGCACCAGTTCATAAATTAATTGGTGCGCCGGAAAAGTCATTAATCGAACGTGCGAACCAGCGCACATTGAAGCGCAAATAGCGATAATAGATACCCGCATATGTAAACTGCAACTGTCACTAGGGTAACTACGGTTTTCTAATTGATAATAGTGCACACCCAATACAATTGGTTAATTTCATCTCATTGGATGTGTCTTATTAGACAATTAGTAGGTGTTCTCAATTAATTAACCATTTTGATGCTAATCTCATTCCTATCACTTCTAATATATCTTTGAAATGTGTTTTCTCGAATCGTCTTTCAGGGCAGCATCTGAGAGATAGGCTCCTCCTCCCTGAAACAAGAAACACATTAATCCACCGTTATAAATTTCACAGTCTTACCTGCGTGCCTCAGTTGTTTGTGTTTCCTCTTGACCCACAGGAGCTGCAAAAGAAACGTTTGATATTTTAATTCAGTCTCTGTGCTAGTTGCAGGAGACCCCCTGCCAGCATCCCATCCAGCCCTGCGGGCCTTGGGAGGGCGAGCAGGGGCAGCATATTTGAGCAGTATTGCTCTGCCTGAGATTTCACCCCTACAGAGCGGTCTGCAATCATCCCCCCAAGCTGCAATAATGCACTGACATTTCCCCCATGCCGCTGCTCAAGGGACCTGCCGCAGTTTTTTCACCAGGGAACTCCATGTGCAAACTCTGGCAACATACTCCCAGACATGAAGAGTGTACAGTGGTGTGGGTGCATGGATGCCTTACCCCCTGATTACAGCCGCTACCGCGCTCACGGCTTATTTTTTGTTCCTCTCCTACCCCCGTGATGTCCGCACCCACTGCCCGCTTGATTGCCGGTGTTTTTGCCGCGATCGGCGTCCTCTATACACTGCAGAACAAGCCTCTCCTCATGGAGGCTCGGTGGGGTGTACCAAGATGGCGCCGGAGACACTTCCGGGTTAGCAGCCATTTTCCTGGAGCCTGCTTCTAGGGATACAGAATGGGCTATGGTTACATCACTTCCGGGGGCGGGAATTTTAAAATAAAAAAAAAAAAGGGATTTTTAATAATAGCAAATATATCAATATACATCCATACTGCAGCAGAGTCCCCCTCCCTATTGGACCCAGAAGGGAGGATACCAATTGCAGCGGCATGTGCAGGTATATCCACCAACCTGCACGGGGTCAGCTGGGGGAGGGGCCGGAGCTTAAGCAGGAAGCAGTTAAAAAGGCCCCTCTAAGCAGAGGATCCTGGTGGCTGACCATGTCTGACGCATCTCCACCCTGCCCTGCAGTTTCTGCAAGCCATGGCAGCTCCAAGGTAAGCCAGAATACTCCAGAGTCACCTCTGTCTTAACCTTACTGTAAAACTGCCTACTTGCAGGCAGCCTTTACCCGCCTACCTCACGGGGACCTTTTGTGCGCTTGATTTCAGGCAAAGACCCCTGAGGAAAGGGAAGTGGAAAGCAACAAAACATGTTCTTCGTGCAGCCACCGGTTTTCCCCAGAATGGGGAAAAAACTCCTATATCAAAAATGTATAGACAAAATGGTGGCCAAAGAATCGCAAGGGTATCTGAAAGATCTGCTCAGCTCTTTCAAGAAAGTAATACAGAGCACCATGGCGATTAAAAAGTTAAAAGCGCCATCTAGCGTCAGTCAGACCAATACCCCGTCTACCACCCGATATGCGTTCCTTCAGGTAACAGGGAACACACAGAACAAGAAGAGGATTCGGATGAATCTGAAACGGAGAATGAACTTTGCTCAGACTCCGACGAGGAAGATGCGGTTTCAGAGGGCAACTTTATTTCTATCAGAGGATACGAATGGCCTTCTAAAAGCAATAGCGGACACGCTAGGTATTAAAGAACATAAATCCGCAGAACTCACAATACATGACAGGATGTATAAACAGCTACAACCCAGGAAGCCTAGAACATTCCCTGTACACCAAACTCTTAAATATATCTTTAAAAAAAAAAAGAGTAGGAAGACCCAGAGAAAAAACTCTTCATGCCAGCCACAGTCAAACACAGACCCGTTTGCAGAGACAGACACCAAAACTTGGGCTAAATGCCCCAAAGTGGATGCTTCTCTGGCAAAAGTCATAAATAAATCTGACTTAGCCTTTGACCTTGTACCTTAAGCGACCTCATGGAAATCGGGCAATAGCTTCCACCTGCACTGCCCGGAATTTATCAATCTGGCTAACCCAGCTTCAAGGACTTCTGGAGAGTGAAACACCTAGGGAACATCCTTCCACGGGAGACATTTATGGCGACAATAGACCTACAGGATGCCTATCTACATGTCCTCATAAAGGAGGGTCATCAGAAATTCCTGAGGTTCGCAGTACAAGGGCCAGCAACTACGCTGCACCCACAATACACAGCTCTCCTTTTCGGCATCTCCTCTGCACCAAAAATCTTCTCAAAGATAATGACAGAAGCGTTAAAAGGTCTAAGACAACAAGGTATTGGCATAATACCATATTTAGATGATTTACTGTTCCTTGCAGACTCAGCAGAGGCCCTAGAGAACAACCTGTGCACAAGTATGTCCTATCTGCAAAACCGGGGATGGATAATAAATGCAGAAAAGTCACAGATGACCCCAAGTCAGTGAGTGGTATATCTGGGCTATATACTAGACTCCAGACTAACGAAAACCTTCCTAACGGAAGAAAAGAAGGAAAAAATCAGACAGGCAGTAACCTCCCTAATAAGGACCAACGCCATAACAATCAGACATGGTATGGCCGTACTAGGACGGATGACGTCTTCTATTCCAGCTATCACCTGGGCACAGATTCACATGAGACCTCTACAGAACTACATTCTGTCCCAGTGGGATGGCAGCCACTCATCCCTAGACATGTCCATTCCTGTTCCAACCACAGTCAAACTAACACAACAGTGGTGGCTCAATCTTCTTCGATACATCGAAGGACGCAAATGGGCCCAATCTGAGCCAATCGGGATCACCACCGATGCCAACGCCCTAAGCTGGGGGGCACACTTGGAGGGCCTCTTCTCACAGGGAAAATGGACCTCCAAATGGTCCAAAAAAACTTTCGGCCTGGGTACTGAAGGGTTGAAACTTTAGAACAAAGGATTGTCAGACAATGGGATCAATACCATCCTAAACAGCAGGAAGCCCGTAACTAGGGCGATCTACGAGAAAGTGAGGAAAAAGTTTGTCTCATGGAACAGAAAAAAAACGTATTCCAAAAGAGGAATAATCCCAACAATCCTGGATTTTCTACAAGATGGAGCAGACAAAAATATTTCCCCAAGTACGCTGAAGGTACATGTTGCAGCACTCTCATCGTTCATGAACACAAGACTGAATGAATGAATAGAATTCCAACTTGGGACATGCCCACAGTACTTAGAGGATTTCTTTCCCCTCCATTTGAGCGATGGAAGATAGCTCAGACAAAAACCTTACCTTAAAGACTGTACTTCTTGTGGCCCTAGTATCAGCCAGAAGAGTGAGCGAAATCCAAGCACCGTCTATAATGGAACTGCCTAATACATTGAGACAAATAATTCTTTCTCCAGACCCAGCCTTTCTACCCAAGGTCCCCTCAACATTCCATAGAACCCAAAATATCATCATACCTTTGCTTCCAAAAACTATGGATAGCGAAAAACGAGACACTTACAACAGACTTCTTAGAAAAAGAGTTACCAGGTACCTAACTCTATTTTTTTCTTTTTTTACCCAAATCTTTCAATATGTTACAAAGAACAGAAAAGTGTTTCTAAACCCAATAAATTAATATTTTCAGATCTTGAAGGTGACCATACACTGCAATCAGTTAGATCTTAAATAAATTAGATTTAGTGCAAGAGCCTGTTTGATTTCCTATAATTTGAATTAATTTTTCAAGTGCGTCTTCCTATTACCTATTTTGCCTAAATATCGAGTTGTACAGAGATTGGCCAATCAGATTGCATAGTGCATGACCATCTTAAGTGCCAAATTTGGAATGTAGATGTGCCATGACCCACATGTATTTTCCAAATGATATTTCTTGCACATTATACAAGGCACATGAGAAGCTACCTTTTTTCAAGACATGCTAGAGTGATCAGGAATCTTCAAACTACAGCTCTCCAGCTGTTGCGGAACTACACATCCCATGAGACATTGTAAAACTCTGACATTTACAGACATGACTAGGCATGATGAGAATCATGTTCCTGAACAACTGGAGGCCCGTAGTTTTAAGACCCCTGTGCTAGACCATTATTATGCCTCCAGAATTGGGAGTGTGGCATCTATCCAACTTCTCTCTGCTGGTGGACACAAGAACCTACATCTATATATATCTATATCTAGATATAGATATACAGTGGGGACGGAAAGTTTTCAGACCCCCTTAATTTTTTCACTCTTTGTTATATTGCAGCCATTTGCTAAAATCATTTAAGTTCATTTTTTTCCTCATTAATGTACACACAGCACCCCATATTGACAGAAAAACACAGAATTGTTGACATTTTTGCAGATTTATTAAAAAAGAAAAACTGAAATATCACATGGTCCTAAGTATTCAGACCCTTTGCTCAGTATTTAGTAGAAGCATCCTTTTGATCTAATACAGCCATGAGTCTTTTTGGGAAAGATGCAACAAGTTTTTCACACCTGCATTTGGGGATCCTCTGCCATTCCTCCTTGCAGATCCTTTCCAGTTCTGTCAGGTTGGATGGTAAATGTTGATGGACAGCCATTTTTAGGTCTCTCCAGAGATGCTCAATTGGGTTTAAGTCAGGGCTCTGTGGGCCATTCAAGAACAGTCACAGAGTTGTTGTGAAGCCACTCCTTCGTTATTTTAGCTGTGTGCTTAGGGTCATTTTCTTGTTGGAAGGTAAACCTTCGGCCCAGTCTGAGGTCCTGAGCACTCTGGAGAAGGCTTTCATCCAGGATATCCCTGTACTTGGTCGCATTCATCTTTCCCTCAATTGCAACCAGTCGTCCTGTCTCTGCAGCTGAAAAACACCCCCACAGCATGATGCTGCCTCCACCATGCTTCACTGTTGGGACTGTATTGGACAGGTGATGAGCAGTGCCTGGTTTTCTCCACACATACCACTTATAATTAAGGCCAAAAAGTTCTATCTTGGTCTCATCAGACCAAAGAATCTTATTTCTCACCATCTTGAAGTCCTTCAGGCGTTTTCTTAGCAAACTCCATGCGGGCTTTCATGTGTCTTGCACTGAGGAGAGGCTTCCGTCGGGCCACTCTGCCATAAGGCCCTGACTGGTGGAGGGCTGCAGTGATGGTTGACTTTCTACAACTTTCTCCCATCTCCCGACTGCATCTCTGGAGCTCAGCCACAGTGATCTTTGGGTTCTTCTTTAACTCTCTCACCAATGCTCTTCTTCCCCAATAGCTCAGATTGGCCGGACGGCCAGCTCTAGGTAGGGTTCTGGTCCTCCCAAATGTCTTCCATTTAAGGATTATGGAGGCCACTGCTCTCTTAGGAACCTTAAGTGCAGCAGAATTTTTTTGTAACCTTGGTCAGATGTGTGCCTTGCCACAATCCTGTCTCTGAGCTCTTCAGGCAGTTCCTTTTGACCTCATGATTCTCATTTGCTCTAAAATTCACTGTGAGCTGTAAGGTCTTATATAGATAGGTGTGTGGCTTTCCTAATCAAGTCCAATTAGTATAATCAAACACATATGGACTCAAATGAAGGCATAGAACCATCTCAAGTAGGGATGAGCCGAACACCCCTCGGTTCGGTTCGCACCAGAATCTGCGAACGGACTGAAAATTCACACGAACGTTAGAACCCCTTTGACGTCTATGGGACTCGAACATTCGAAATCAAAAGTGCTAATTTTAAAGGCTAATTTGCATGGTATTGTCCTAAAAAGGGTTTGGGGACCCGGGTCCTGCACCAGGGGACATGTATCAATGCAAAAAAAACTTTTAAAAACGGACATTTTTTCAGGAGCAGTAATTTTAATGATGCTTAAAGTTAAAAAAAAAAGTGAAATATTCCTTTAAATATCGTACCTGGGGGGTGTCATAGTATGCATGTAAAGTGGCGCATGTTTCCCGTGCTTAGAACAGTCCCTGCACAAAATGTCATTTTTAAAGGAAAAAAAGTCATTTAAAACTGCTTGCGGCTTTAATATAATGTCGGGTCCTGGCAATATGGATGAAAATCAGTGAGACAAATGGCATGGGTACCCCCCCAGTCCATTACCAGGCCCTTTGGGTCTTGTATGGATATTAAGGGGAACCCCACACCTAAATTAAAAAAAGGAAAGGCGTGGGGCCCCCAGGCCCTATATACTCTGAACAGCAGTATACAGGCGGTGCAAACAAGACAGGGACTGTAGGTTTGTTGTTAAGTAGAATCTGTTTGTAATTTTGAACTGGTACATTTTTAACGTGTTTAGCTCCAGCCAAAAAATCTATTTTAAGCTTTTTGGAAAGCATAGGGAAGGGTTATCACCCCTGTGACATTTGTTTTGCTGTCTGTGCTCCTCTTCAGAAGATTTCACCTCACTTTTTGTCCCAATGACAAATGTTTTTTGAAAAATTTTTTTATGTGAAACAAGGATTGGTGATAAAGCATCAGTGGAAAGGAGAAATGTTTTTCCCATATTAACTCTTACAGGAGAGAATTTCCTTTCCTAGGTGTAGATTTCATCTCACTTCCTGTTGTCTCTTTCCGTTTGCAAGTAGGAGTCGTTTGTAAGTTGGATGTTTGAAAGTAGGGGCCTGCCCTATATACTCAGCAGAAATTTGGGCCTTAGGTGTTGTTGTGGCCACAACACTGTAAGCCCTCACAGGGCCCTGCTGTGAAATATTAGATCAAGAATTGTAATTACATGCTCCTGTTGAACAGGGGCTGAAAAATTGGGCCTTTGGTGGTGGTGGTGCTAGTGCCACAACACTGTAAGTCCTCACTCGCTCTTGGTGGGTGCAGAAACGGGCCCTGCTGTGAAATATTAGATCAAGAATTGTAATTACATGCCCCTGTTGAACAGGGGCTGAAAAATTGGGCCTTAGGCACTGGTGCTGGTGCCACAACACTGCAACCCCTCACAGATACTCTAGTTGGAAGGCAGAAACGAGCCCTGCTGAAAAGTATTGCATCAAAAATTGTAATCACACGCCCCTGTTAAACAGGGGCTGAAAAATTAGGCCTTAGGCACTAGTGCTGGTGCCACAACACTGCAACCCCTCACAGATACTCTAGTTGGAACGCAGGAACGAGCCCTGCTGCAAAGTATTGCCTCAAAAATTGTAATTACACGCCTCTGTTAAACAGGGGCTGAAAAACTGGGCCTTAGGCACTGGTGCTGGAGCCACAACACTGCAACCCTTCACAGTTACTCTAGTTGGAACGCAGAAATGAGCCCTGCTGCAAAGTATTGCATCAAAAATTGTAATTACACACCCCTGTTAAACAGGGGCTGAAAAATTGGGCCTTAGGCACTGGTGGTGGCGCCCAGAACCAAAAATGTTCTTACAAGCTATCAGCGTGATCATTGAGGAGGAAGAGGATAATTACTCAGGATAGTCACTCAGCATCAGCATAGGCAGTCTTTGAAGGGATCTGAGATTTCAAAAAAAAATATTTGGTTACATCAGCATCAGGTGCTTGGTAGCTGGTGGTGATCCAAGTCTGATTCATTTTTATGAAGGTCAGTCGATCGACTGAGTCGGTGGAGAGACGCACCCTGTGATCGGTTACAAAGCCTCCAGCAGCACTGAATGTGCTTTCCGAAAGAACGCTGGATGCAGGACAGGCCAGTAGCTCATACTGTGCAAGCTCTGGCCAGTGATCCATCCTCAAGATCCAGTAACCCAGAGGATTTTCGCTGGGAAAGGTGTCCAAGTCAGATCTTGCCCCTAGAACCGATCATACCTTGGGGCTGCGGACCAAAAAATTGTCTGAACGCATCGATCAGACGGCCACCTTCTCCACCGCTTCTTCTTTGACTGACCGAAGCCTCAGCAACACGTTGTCCAGAAACAGGAGTTTGTAACCTCCCAGTCTCTGGGAACGTGTTGCACAGACCTTTCTGCAAGGCCTCCCGAAGATGTTTCATCCTCTGCTCCCTCTGCGATGGCAAGATAAGGTCCACAACCTTACCCTTGTAACATGGATCAAGGAGGGTTGCCAGCCAGTATTGGTCCTTCTCCTTGATACCACGAATATGAGGATCCTTACGCAGGCTTTGCAGGATCAGGGAGGCCATGCAGCGTAGGTTTGCTGAGGCATTCGGTCCTGAGTCCTCTGGGTCACTAAGGACGACATGGTCCGCAGCCACCTCCTCCCAGCCATGTACAATTCCATGTGTTTCTTGGGGCTGATCCCTTAAAGACTGCTGCTGATGCTGAGTGCCAGGCTCCACCTCCATACTGACACAATCCTCCTCCTCCTCATCCTCGTCCTCTTCCTGTGTGATCGGCGGGCACGCAGGAACCCTCTTCCTGTGTGATCGCCGGGCACGCAGGAACACTGTCTGGATAAAGGGGTCCTTGAGAGCTAAGGAAGTCCTCCTCTTCCTGCCTCTGTTCTGCCTCAAGTGCCCTGTCCATTATTCCACGCAGCATGTGCTCCAAGAGGTGGACAAGGGGGACAGTGTCACTGATGCATGCACTGTCACTGTTCACCATCCTCGTGGCCTCCTCAAATGGTGACAGGACAGTGCATGCATCCCTGATCATGGCCCACTGGCGTGGGGAAAAAAAAACAAGCTGCACTGACCCTGTCCTGGTGCCATAGTCGCACAGGCACTCATTGATGGCCCTCTGCTGTGTGTGCAGCCGCTGCAGCATGGCAACGTTGAGTTCCACCTGGTGGGCATGTCACAGATTAGGCGGTTCTTGGGCAGGTTAAACTCCTTTTGGAGGTCTGCCAGCTGAGCACTGGCATTATATGACCGGCGGAAATGCACACAGACTTTCCTGGCCTGCCTCAGGACATCCTGTACCTGCCCAAGAACCGCTGCACCACTAAGTTAATTACATGAGCCAAACAGGGCACATGGGTCATTTGTCCCTGTCGGAGGGCAGAGAGGAGGTTGGTGCCATTGTTGCAAACCACCATTCCTGCCTTAAGTTGGCGTGGCGTCAACCACCTCTGAACCTGCCCCTGCAGAGCTGACAGAACCTCTGCCCCAGTGTGGCTCCTGTTCCCCAAGCACACCAGCTCAAGCACTGCATGGCATCTTTTGGCCTGCATACTTGCGTAGCCCCTTGAATGGCTATGGAGCACCGCTGGTTCTGAGGACAAAGCACAGGAAGAGGCCATGGAGGAAGAAGAAGAGGAGGAGGTGGAGGAGAGAGGTGTGTCACAATCATTAGTAGTGGCATTTTGGAGGCGTTGTGGCAGAACAACCTCCAACACTACTGCACCTTGTCCTGCATCCTTCCCAGCTGCCAGCAGAGTCACCCAATGCACGGTGAAACTTAGGTAACGTCCCTGTCCATGCCTGCTGGACCATGAGTCAGCGGTAATATGCACCTTACCGCTGACCGCCCTGTCCAGCGAGGCCAAGACATTGCCTTCCACATGCTGGTAGAGAGCCGGAATCGCCTTCTGTGAGAAAAAGTGGCATTCGGGTACCTGCCACTGAGGAACCGCACATTCCACAAACTCACGGAAGGGGGCAGAGTCTACCAACTGAAAAGGCAGCAGTTGAAGTGCTAGCAATTTTGCCAAGCTAGCATTTAACCGCTGGGCATGTGGATTGCTGGGAGCGGACTTCTTTCGGCAGTGCAGCAGCTGGGGCAGGGAAATTTGCCTGGTACAATCTGACATCGGTGTACCGAAAGCAGATTGCCCACAAGTACTTGGCTGTGACAAACCTAATTCTACACCTTTATTCCTCTCAGTGCAGGTCTCAGAGAGGACTGAAGGTATAGTGGGGTTGGAGATCTCAGCTGATGAGGAGCAAGGAGAGGTCCTCTTTGTTCTTTGGTGTGGGTCTTTTAGATACGCTTGCCAACGAACTGCATGGCAGGTCAACATATGTCTGGTCAAGCATGTGGTGCCCAAGCAGGAGATGTTTTGGCCACGCGAGATATGCTTGAGACATATGTTGCAAATAGCAGCGGTGGGATCTGATGCACTCGTCTCAAAAAAGGCCCACACCAAGGAACTTTTGGAATAACGCACAGAGACAGCAGCGCCCTGCACATGCGGAGCTTTGGGGTGTGATGCAGTCAGTATGCTGCCCTTAGGCAGGCCCCTGGAGGGCATCCTGCCTCATTGGTGATGTGCCTCCTCCTCCTCCTCTCTTCCTCTCTCCCTCCTCTATCAGGCACCCACATTGAGTCAGTGACCTCATCATCCCCTCCCTCCTCATCACTGTAGCAAACCTGACAGTATGCTGCAGCAGGGGGAGCATGAGTGCCAGATTGCTGTCCTTCTTGGGCACCCCCTCTGTCTGTGCTCACGTTACTGCTTTCATCTAGCTCAGTATCATCATCAGAGCCTTCTAAACGCTGGGCATCCTCCTGGAGCATGTACCCAACACTGTGGTCAAACAGTTCGAGGGACTCCTCAGGAGAACATGGTGGGGCTAGGGAAGGAGTCGCTGATGCAATTGAGCCGAGGGAAGAGGCCGCATTGGCAGCTGCTTTGCCAGAAAAAATACCCTGAGCATGGGTGAGAGAGGATGAGGAGGATGAGGATGGCTTGGTCATCCACTCAACCAAGTCTTCCACATGTTGCGGCTCAATGCGGCCAGCTGCAGAAAAAAAGGCCAAGCGTGTCCCACGGCCACGTGCTGATGAGGATGCACTGTCTCCACGACCAGCACTATTACCTCTAGACACAGAGCCTGCTTGACCTCTTTTATTGGCTTGTGACTGTCTGCCTCTCCTTGTTGGCCTTCCAGACTGCAGCTAGCAAAATCAACTGCCTGCCTGTAGTATGAATACACCACCAACCTTCTACAGGTATCTTTAGCTGAACACTGTGCAGAGCTCGCAAAAAAATAACTTGTAGCTTATTTAGCTGCCTGCGGTAGTGATAGGATCAGGAAAACACCACCAACCTTCTACAGGTAGCTTTAGGTGAACACTGTGCAGAGCTCGCAAAAAACTAACTTGTAGCTTATTTAGCTGCCTGCGGTAGTGATAGGATCAGGAAAACACCACCAACCTTCGACAGGTAGCTTTAAGTGAACACTGTGCATAGCTCGCAAAAAACTAACTTGTAGCTTATTTAGCTGCCTGCGGTAGTGATAGGATCAGGAAAACACCAACAACCTTCTACAGGTAGCTTTAGGTGAACACTGTGCAGAGCTCACAAAAAACTAACTTGTAGCTTATTTAGCTGCCTGCGGTAGTGATAGGATCAGGAAAACACCACCAACCTTCATTGGGTAGCTTTAGGTGAACACTGTGCAGAGCTCACAAAACACTAACTTGTAGCCTATTTAGCTGCCTGCGGTAGTGATAGGATCAGGAAAACACCACCAACCTTCGACAGGTAGCTTTAAGTAAACACTGTGCATAGCTTGCAAAAAACTAACTTGTAGCTTATTTAGCTGCCTGAGGTAGTGATAGGACCAGGAAAACACCACCAACCTTCTACAGGTAGCTTTAGCTGAACACTGTGCAGAGCTCGCACTACACTAACTTGTAGGCACTACACTAACTTGTAGTTTTAGCTGAACACTGTTCAGAGGACGCACTACACTAACTTGTAGCTTTAGCTGAACACTGTGCAGAGGTCGCACTACACTAACTTGTCGTTTTAGCTGTGAGGAGGACGCACTGCACTAACTTGTAGCTTTAGCTGAACACTGTGCAGAGGTCGCACTACACTAACTTGTAGTTTTAGCTGAACACTGTGAGGAGGACGCACTACATTAACTTGTAGCTTTAGCTGAACACTGTACAGAGGTCACACTACACTAACTTGTAGCTTTAGCTGAACACTGTGCAGAGGTCGCACTACACTAACATGTAGTTTTAGCTGAACACTGTGAGAAGGACGCACTACACCAACTTGTAGCTTTAGCTGAACACTGTGAGGAGGATGCACTACCCTAACTTGTAGCTTTAGCTGAACACTGTGCAGAGGTCACACTAAACTAACTTGTAGCTTTAGCTGAACACTGTTCAGAGGACGCACTACCCTAACTTGTAGCTTTAGCTGAACACTGTGCAGAGGTCACACTAAACTAACTTGTAGCTTTAGCTGAACACTGTTCAGAGGGCGACTACCCTAACTTGTAGCTTTAGCTGAACACTGTGCAGAGGTCACACTAAACTAACTTGTAGCTTTAGCTGAACACTATGAGGAGGACGCACTACACTAACTTGTAGTTTTAGCTGAACACTGTTCAGAGGACACACTACACTAACTTGTAGTTTTAGCTGAACACTGTTCAGAGGACGCACTACACTAACTTGTAGCTTTAGCTGAACACTGTGCAGAGGTCGCACTACACTAACTTGTAGTTTTAGCTGAACACTGTGAGGAGGACATACTACACTAACTTGTAGCTTTAGCTGAACACTGTGCACAGATCGCACTACACTAACTTGTAGTTTTAGCTGAACACTGTTCAGAGGATGCACTACACTAACTTGTAGCTTTAGCTGAACACTGTGCAGAGGTCGCACTACACTAACTTGTAGTTTTAGCTGAACACTGTGAGGAGGATGCACTACACTAACTTGTAGCTTTAGCTGAACACTGTGCAGAGGTCGCACTACACTAACTTGTAGGTTTAGCTGAACACTGTGAGGAGTACGCACTCCACCAACTTGTAGCTTTAGCTGAACACTGTGCAGAGGTTGCACTACACTAACTTGTAGGTTTAGCTGAACACTGTGAGGAGGATGCACTACACCAACTTGTAGCTTTCGCTGAACACTGTGAGGAGGACGCACTACCCTAACTCTAAATAGTCTAGCTGCCTGACTGTGGTACTAATAGGATCAAAAGAACACTAGCAATTTTCTTCAGGTAGCTGTAAATACTGTAACAAGACAAGCCTGCCTGTCAGCAGGAAGATAACAGGATTGGATCTAGCTAAACTGATTACAGTGTGTATATATATATATATATATATATATATATATATATATATATATATATATATAAAACACTTGGGATGCATATATATATACACAATACACTGTAAGTGCAGCTAACTCACTGACTGTCCTGCCTAATCTAGCTAACTCAAATGAAATGACACTGTCTCTCTGTCTATCTAAGCACGCTGGAACACACTACACAGGGCCGCCGTGCAGGTGGCCTTATATAGTGTGGGGCGTGTTCTAAACCCCCTGAGCCATAATTGGCCAAAGCCACCCTGGCTTTGGCCAATTACAGCTCTCTCTCCTGACGGTGCTGTGATTGGCCAAGCATGCGGGTCATAGTGCATGCTTGGCCAATCATCAGCCAGCAATGCACTGCGATGCCGCAGAGAATTATGGGCCGTGACGCGCCACACGAATTTGGCGCGAACGGCCCATAACGTTCGCAATTCGGCAAACGATCGAACAGCCGATGTTCGGGTCGAACATGGGTTCGACTCGAACGCGAAGCTCATCCCTAATCTCAAGGATTAGGGATGAGTGTCACAGCAAATTAAATATATGAGTGTCACAGCAAAGGGTCTAAATCCATGTGATATTTCAGTTTTTCTTTTTTAATAAATCTGCAAAAATGTCAACAATTATGTGTTTTTCTGTCAATATGGGGTGCTGTGTGTTAATTAATGAGGAAAAAAATGAACTTAAATTATTTTAGCAAATGGCTGCAATATAACAAAGAGTGAAAAATTTAAGGGGGTCTGAATACTTTCTGTCCCCACTGTAGATATATATATATAGATATATCTATATATATAGATATATCTGAATATAGATATATATTAGGGGTGCAACGGATCGTCATCGATCCGTGATCCGATCCGCGGAGGTTGATCCGTATGGGACACCCGCGATCCGCGGCGCGCTCTGTGGCCTCGGCCATAGGAAAGGCCGCGGCTTTGGCCTAGCTTCGGAGTGGCGGCCATCTTGGTACACCCGGCTGCCATTTAGCATGTGATCTCTCCCCTCTGTGTACTGATCTGTACAGTGGAGGGGAGAGATCGGATGGCAGCAGTGCCAATACTGTGCAATGCCCTGCCAATACTCTGCAATGCCCTGCCAATACTCTGCAATACCCTGCCAATACACTGCAATACACTGAGAATACTCTGCAATGCCCTGCCAATACTCTGCAATGCCCTGCCAATACACTACAATGCCCTGCCAATACACGGCAATGCCCTGTCAATACACTGCAATGCCCTGCCAATACTCTGCAATGCCCTGTTGCAATACCCTGCCAATACTCTGCAATGCCCTGCCAATACTCTGCAATACCCTGCCAATACTCTGCTAAACCCTGCCAATACTCTGCAATACCCTGCCAATACTCTGCAATACCCTGCTGCAATGCCCTGCCAATACTCTGCAATGCCCTGACAATACTCTGCAGTGCCCTGACAATACTCTGCAATGCCCTGAGAATACTCTGCAATGCCCTGCGAATACTCTGCAATACCCTGCCAATACTCTTCCATGCCCTGCCAATACCCTGTCAATAGTCTGCCATACCCTGCCAATACTCTGCCAATATACCAGCCAATACTCTGTCAATTTACCCGCCAATACCCTGCCAATATACCCGCCAATACCCTGCCAATATACCCGCCAATACTCTGCCAATACTCTGCCAATACTCTGCCAATAGGGAGATTGTGGATATTACAGTGGGGGAGATTTTTTTTTTTTGATCTGAACCGTGACTCCTGATCCGACGAATGATCCAAACCGTGAGTTTTTTGATCCGTTGCACCCCTAATATATGTACACACACAATGAAGCAGGAAGCAATATACATTGGCCCGGAAGTGAATCTGTACACAGGAAGTAGGTGTGTGTTTTGAGGCCAAATCATTTAGACATACACACATGACCCACACAAACACCACCCCATGTAAAAATAAATAAGAAATTATCTTAATTTGCAAATAAAGATTATCTCTTCCTCAGAGAACAGTGAGCGGGGCATGGTGGTGGGAAGAAATTAGCAGCAGTACAAGCAACTTCCTGGAGGTGCGCAACGTCATTCCTATGTGATGGCCACCGCTTCCAGGAACGAGATATGCACCACGGGTACATACCTCCACGCACACAGCAGTTGCGCATCTCACATACACAACGGTCGCGCATCTAGATGCATTTGGCACATCTAGATGCATTTGGCACATCTAGCTGCAGGAATCCAATTTTTATGGAAATTAATAGTAAAGCAGATGCAGATTTCCAGGACTGGACTAACAAATGTTTGTAGTGCAAAGTTAAACTAAATTAAATCCTTTCTTATTTTTGCTTGGGGATAGAGTGCAGAGGGATTAGAAGTCTTGTCAATTTTTGGGGATGTCTGCACCCCTGATAGGGTGAAGACACCACCCAAATTTTGCCATTTTGCCATTTACTGTTACATAGCCAAACAGGAAGTGAGGGTAAAACTTTACCATTGTCTTTCCTTGGGGACACACAGGTCAATATAAATGGTTTCCCCATTAGGGAAATTACACTCTAACATTTTGCTGTGTACACCCCAATTTATTAGGTGTCTTGGACTTTGGGGTTTATTTACTAAAGGCAAATCCACTTTGCACTAAAAGTGCACTTGGAAGTGGAGTTGCTGGAGACCTGAGGGGGACATGCAAGGAAAATAAAAAAACAGCATCACCAGTGCTTCACTTTAGATTTACAGCGAGTACACTTGAATTGCAGAGTGGATTTGCGATTTGCCTCTAATAAACCCCAACATACCTAATAATTTGGGATGTACACAACAAGGTGCTAGAGTGCAATTTGCTTAATGGGGACACTAGTTAGATTGACCTGTGAGTCCCCTTGGAAAGACATTGGTAGACTTTTACCCTCACTTCCTGTTTGACTATGTGACAGGAAGTGAAGACAATTTTCAGAAAAGGGACACAAAGCCCAACCTAAAAAAGACAAGCAGGGGTTCTAACACTCACTTGGTTTCCCTCAAATGCCCACAATTAGAATAGGATTGTATTGAGCTAGATTTTAGCTCAGTGCTCTAAATCAGTGGTTCTCAACCCTGTCCTCAAGTACCCCCAACAGGCAATGGTTGCAGGTTTTCCTTCATCTTGCACAGGTGCTTTAAATCAGTCAGTCAATGGCTTGGTATTTTGGACAGCCATTTTAGCTAAGATAAATTCCCAAAACATGTCCTGTCAGGGGGTACTTGAGGACTGAAGCTGAGAACCACTGCGCTAAAATGGAAAACTGAATACTTACCTCTCTGTAATTTTCCTTTCCTGTTGCCTATCCATGGCAGCATAGGCACATTCCATGCATATGCTACCATGAAGGCACCAGGAAAGTAGCATGCAATGCCAAGCTGCTGCTAACAAAGCAAACAGAATATTGGCATGCATTAAAAAGGGGATTAACTCCAAGGATAAAGCAATAATTCTCCCACTCTACAAGGCTTTGGTCTGGCCTCACCTAGAGTATGCTGTCCAGTTCTGGGCACCAGTCCTCAGGAAGGATGTACTGGAAATGGAGCGAATACAAAGAAGGGCAACAAAGCTAATAAAGGGTCTGGAGGATATTAGTTATGAAGAAAGGTTGTGAGCACTAAACTTATTCTTTCTGGATAAGTGACGCTTGAGAGGGGATATGATTTCAATTTACAAATACCATACTGGTGACTAGGGATGAGCTTCGAGTTCGAGTCGAACCCATGTACGACTTGAACATCACCTGTTCGACCGTTCGACTAATTGCGAATGATATGGCCTTTCGCACCAAATTTGAGTGGCGCGTCATGGCCCATAATTCACTGCGGCATCGCAGTGCATTGCTGGCTGATGATTGGCCAAGCATGCACTATGACCTGCATGCTTGGCCAATCACAGCGCCGTGTGTACAGAGAGCCGTAATTGGCCAAAGCCAGGGTGGCTTTGTCCAATTATGGCTCAGGGGGTTTAGTACATGCCCCACACTATATAAGACACATGGCGGCCATGTGTAGTGTGTTGCGGCAGTGGAGAGAGATAGATAGGCAGAGAGACAGTGTCATTTGATTTAAGTTAGATAGAGTAGGCAGGTCGAGTCAGTTAGCTGCACTTACAGTGTATTGTGTATATATGTGCATCCCAGGTGTTGTGTGTGTGTGTGTGTATATATATATATATATATATATATATATATATATATATATACACTGTATTCAATTTAGCTACATCCGTTCCTGTTATTCTTTTCCTAATATGCTGACAGGCAGGTGTTTTTACAGTATTTACAGCTAGTGTACTGTGTACCCTGCACAGTTGCACCTACAGTATAGCTACCTGAAGACAAGTGCTCGTGTTCTTCTGATCCTATTAATAGCACAGGCAGTGTCACGTACCTGGTGGGTTTTGAGCCCGAAGTGCAGAGAGAGACCTCCCCTACGGCTCCCACTCTCGGCCCTCTGGAATGGAGACAGAGGACACAGGAGTAAGGAGTGGTATGGGTGCCTGGAAGGATCAACAGTCACCCAGAAGTCCAGAAGTGATGGGAACCTCCGGAACCAGGAACTGAAGAGAAGACTGGAGACTGGAACGTAGACTGAGCAAGGAACCACAGCAGGTAAGTAGGCAGGAAAGTGGAGTGTTAGACTGGAACCAGGAACAACAGCAGGTAGCAGGCTGGATACTGGAATGCTGGACCAGAACCAGGAACAACAGTAGATAGCAGACTGGATACTGGAGTGCTGAACTGCAACCAGGAACAACAGCAGGTAGCAGGCTGGATACTGGAGTACTGAACTGGAACCAGGAACAACAGCAGGTAGCAGACTGGATACTGGAATGCTGGACCGGAACCAGGAACAACAGCAGGTAGCAGGCTGGATACTGGAGTGCTGAACTGGAACCAGGAACAACAGCAGGTAGCAGACTGGATACTGGAACGCTGGACCGGAACCAGGAACAACAGCAGGTAGCAGGCTGGATACTGGAGTGCTGAACTGGAACCAGGAACAACAGCAGGTAACAGACTGGTAACTTGGTATAAGGCAAAGGGATGGTCAAACAGGCCGGTGGTCGATATCAGGCGGACAGCAGAGGTACCAGGGATCAGACAGGAGAATGGTCAAAGCAAGCCTAAGGGTCAGATGCAGGCGGATAGCTGGATGGTCAAAACAGGAAGCCGGGTCAGATAACAGAAGGTTTCAGATCAGATCAGGTTTTGGCACACGGAACGCTGTAGAGCAGACAGCGGAGACTGAGTGTGACAGGCAGGTTTAAATAGCCCGCCTGGCGGCAACGGGAGTGTGCGCGCGCATGCGCGGTAGCGCCCGCGGCCGTGCTCTAGTGAGCCTGGAGTGCCGATTACTGGCAAGATCTTCATGACAGCCAGGCTCTTGAAGTATTTACAGTTAGTGTACTGTGTACTCTGCACAGTTGCACCTATAGCTACCTGAAGACAAGTGCTTGTGTGCTTCTTCTGATCCCATTAATAGCACAGGCAGGCTCTTGAAGTATTTACAATTAGTGTACTGTGTACCCTGCACAGTTGCACCTACAGTATAGCTACCTGAAGACAAGTGCTTGTGTTTAGACATGTGCATTCGTTTTCGTCCTAATGCATTTTCGTCCGAATTTCAGGTATTTTCGTTATCGTTTTAACAAACGATAACAAAAGTGCAGAATCCGAAAAACAAAAGATCCGACATAAAAAAATGCTTTATTTTCATTTTCGTTGCTACAACAGTTCGATATAGATAGGAGATTCGACATGATGATGACAATAACAATCTGTGTCCATCAAACCTCTGGTCGAATGTGCCTAACCTTAACTCTATTAGTCCAAGATTATTCTACATAGAGAGAAAAGATTTGACGTAGGGGAGAAAAGATTCGATGTAGGGGAGAAAAGATAAATAAAAATAATGATGATGATGAATGTTATTGGCTGATTGTAACCAAAGAGGAGGAGCAGTAAAATAGCTAGAACTAAGTACACACGTACTTTGGCTTATGGTGTCTGTTGAAAGTTCTAAGAAGATTCAACGGAGCAGGTAAACTATATGATGTCGTACAGTTTAGCTGCTCCGTCGAATCTTCTTTGAACATTCGACAGACACCATAAGCCTTCAATGACAGATTCGACCTTAATTTGGATTTTCAGACTAATGCAATTTTTAACGAAAAACGAAATTCAGGAGTAACTAAATAAATTTATTTTTCGGACAAAAACAAAATTCCGAAACAAAATATTTCAGTGTGCACATGTCTACTTGTGTTCTTCTTCTGATACTATTAATAGCACAGGCAGGCTCTTGAAGTATTTACAGTTAGTGTATTGTGTACCCTGCCTAGTTGCACCTACAGTATAGCTACCTGAAGACAAGTGCTTATGTTCTTCTTCTGATCCTATTAATAGCACAGGCAGGCTCTTGAAGTATCTACAGTTAGTGTACTGTGTACCCTGCACAGTTGCACCTATAGCTACCTAAAGACAAGTGCTTGTGTGCTTCTTCTTATCCTATTAATAGCACAGGCAGGCTCTTGAAGTATTTACAGTTAGTGTACTGTGTACCCTGCACAGTTGCACCTACAGTATAGCTACCTGAAGACAAGTGCTTGTGTTCTTCTTCTGATCCTATTAATAGCACAGACAGGCTCTTGAAGTATTTACAGTTAGTGTACTGTGTACCCTGCACAGTTGCACCTATAGCTACCTGAAGACAAGTGCGTGTGTGCTTCTTCTGATCCTATTAATAGCACAGGCAGGCTCTTGAAGTATTTACAGTTAGCGTACTGTGTACCCTGCACAGTTGCACCTATAACTACCTGAAGACAAGTGCTTGTGTTCTTCTTCTGATCCTATTAATAAAAAAAATAATTCTTGATCTAATATTTTACAGCAGGGCCCGTTTCTGCGCCCACCAAGAGTAACTGTGAGGACTTACAGTGTTGTGGCACCAGCACCACCACCACCAAAGGCCCAATTTTTCTGACCCTGTTCAACAGGGGCATGTAATTACAATTCTTGATCTAATATTTCACAGCAGGGCCCATTCCTGCGCTCACCAAGAGTAACTGTGAGGGCTTACAGTGTTGTGGCAACAACAACATCTAAGGCCCCGATTTCTGCAGAGTATATAGGGTAGGCCCCTACTTTCAAGCATCCAACTTACAAACAACTCCTACTTGCAAATGGAAGGAGACAAAAGGAAGTCAGATGAAATCTTCTCCTAGGAAGGAAAATTCTCTCCTGTAAGAGTTAATATGGGAAAAATGTGTCTAAAAACCCCAAATTGTCAAAAAACATTTGTTATTGGGACAGAAAGTGAGGTGAAATCTTCTGAAGAGGTGCACAGACAGCACAACAAATGTCACAGGGGTGATAACCCTTCCCTATGTTTTCCCAAAAGCTTAAAATATATTTTTTGGCTGGAGCTACACTTTAAAAATGTACCAGTTCAAAATTACAAACAGATTCTACTTAACAACAAACCTGCAGTTCCTGTCTTGTTTGCACCACCTGTATACTGTTGTTCAGAGTATATAGGGCTTGGGGGCCCCACACCTTTCCTTTTTTTAATTTAGGTGCGGGGTTCCCCTTAATATCCATACAAGACCCAAAGGGCCTGGTAATGGACTGGGGGAGGGGGGGTACCCATGCCGTTTGTCTCACTGATTTTCATCCATATTGCCGGGACCCGAAGCCGCAAGCAGTTTTAAATGACTTTTATTCCTTTAAAAATGTCATTTTGTGCAGGGACTGTTCTAAGCACGGGAAACACACGCCACTTTACAGGCATACTATAGACACACCCCCAGGCATGAAATTTAAAGGAATATTAAACTTTTATTATTTTTTTATTATTCACTTTAAGCATCATTAAAATCACTGCTCCCGAAAAAATGGCCATTTTTAAAACTTTTTTTTGCATTGATACATGTCCCCTGGGACCCTTTTTAGGATAATACCATGCAAATTAGCCTTTAAAATTAGCACTTTTGATTTCAAATGTTCGAGTCCCATAGACTTCAATGGGGTTCTAAAGTTTGCGCAAATTTTTGGTCCGTTCGCAGGTTCTGGTGCGAACCAAACCGGGGGGTGTTCGGCTCATCCCTACTGGTGACCCCACAATAGGGATAAAACTTTTTCGTGGAAGGGAGTTTAATAAGACACGTGGCCACTCATAAAATTTAGAAGAAAAGAGGTTTAACCTTAAACTGCATAGAGGGTTCTTTACTGTAAGAGTGGCAAGCATGTGGAATTCCCTTCCACAAGTGGTGGTTTCAGCAGGGGCATCAATAGTTTAAAAAAACTATTAGATAAGCACCTGAACGACCGCATAATACAGGGATATACTGTACAATGTAATACTGACATATAATCACACACATAGGTTGAACTTGATGGACTTGTGTCTTTTTTCAACCTCACCTACTATATAACTATGTTACTATGTTGGTAGTAGAGGTGCCATCAGGGAGGCATATGCTAGGAAAAGAGGTGTCAGGGGTGTCAAGGTATAAAAGGAATGCCAAAGCTTTACCATTATTCCAAATTTGATCATGCAGATTGACAGGACTGTTCTTTGGCTTTAGGAAATTTCATAAATAGTCATATACATAGACTGTACACCAACTGACAAAGTGCTTGGACTCTGACTGTAGGGACCTACATCTATTCAGTTTGGGATTTAGGAAAGAGTTGAAGTATCCCATTAATCATATAGCACAATTGGGGAGGGTAGAAAAATGGGTGCTAATATCTGTACATAAAATATCTGTAACCAACAGGGAACAAAACTGCTTCTAGTATGAATTTATTGTATTGTAGATCTTATATTGAAAAATAACATATTGACCCTCAGAGTCTGAGATAGTGTGTAAATAATTGGAAATAGGAGACATTTAAGTATAAGCACTGCAACTCCACTAGCATAATTGGAGTAGGTAAAGTGGAAAGTCTGTGCTAACCAGTGCTTTTTTAGCTATAAAATCTTAGAACCTAAAAAATGGGTTTTCTGCAGTTACAGAATCTGTGATTTGGGGGCCTTAAAGGAGAAGTACAGCCAAAGCTTGTTTGGCTGTAATTCTCCTATGGATTACAGGAGGGCAGTTCATTTTGCACTGCTGTGACCCGTTTTTAGCAGAGAGCAGGCTGAAGTCTACTCTCTGCTGACGTCACAGAGTCAGTCCAGGCTCGGGCGTCATCCACCTAGGTAAGTATGAATCAAAAAAAAAAACATACTTCTCTTTTAAGATAGTCAAAAATACTTGCTCACTTGAATTTAGGGTTATGGTAACATTTCATAGGAATGTACAGTGGTTACATTACACATGTGGACACTGTGGAAATATTGGAGGAGGCACTGGATCACCAGGAGTCTTAGCTTCTACTGCAGCAAAAATCATGCAAAGGGTAGGATGTTAGACAGTGAGCAGTACAAACATACATCCAACCTCACAGTGCAACTCTTAAACAAAACTAAGAGCAACACATATGACAGAACTCCCCTGCCTAATTTAAGTCCAGCTGAGCAGACCTAATCCTTGAACAAAAGCATCAAGTGGGGAACCTGACACAAAGACACATAAGTGGTTAACTCTATAAGAAGCTTTGTGTACTGAATAGATTTAACCCTTTTTGAGTGTTTAAATCTCAATTTAGCAGGGAAAAATCCTAAATATTAACTATCCAGATCTTTCAATTTCTGATTTGTGAGCTTGATCTGTGCACATATTTTAGCTCAGGCTCAGTGCGTAGCGTGGGTTGTCAGCACCCGGGGCAAGGCGAGTAATTTGCGCCCCCTAACCTGTGGGCGCAATGTTGGCCCAGGTTCCTCCACTCACAGCCTGAGCCTCTGATTGGCCGCCTGCAGCCTTTTATTAATAGTTAGATCTGAGATATCTCTTTGATTACAGTAGTCAAAGAGATATCTTCTCAGTATCAGCCAATAATAAAAGGCTGCGGGCAGCCAATCAGAGGTCTAGGTTGTAAATAACAAGGAGCACCTTATATACAGCAGAGCAGGCAGCCAATAGTAACCCAGACGTAAGGGTTGTGCATATTATTTAATGCTAGACATACTACAGGAGACAGTCAGAAACTGCAGGCATACTATAGGAGATGGTCAGAGACTGCAGACGTACTACAGGAGATGGTCAGAGACTGCAGACATACTGCAGGAGATGATCAGAGACTGCAGACATACTACAGGAGATGATCAGAGTCTTAATAGAGCATTGTTAAATACTACTTGTGCATTCTGCGCAGAGTGCAGAGTTCAGGAGTGCAATATGTACAGAGTTTATGAGTGTACTGCGTACAGGGTACAAAGATCAGGAGTGTGCTATATACAAAGTGCAAAGATCAAGATTATGCTACGTACCAAAAATCAGGAGTACCCTATATACAGAGTGTAAAGTTTAGGAGAGCGCTAGGTACAGAGTTCAGAGTGCAATTCATACAGAGTGAAGAGCTCAGGAGTGTACTGCATACACCGTGCAGAATTCAGTAGTGAGCTACGTACAGAGTGCAAAGATTAGGAGTGTGCTAAATACAAAGAGAAAAGATTAAGATTCTACTACGCACTGAGTGCAAAGATCAGGACTGTCCTATGTACTGAGTGCAGGATTCAGGAGTGCACTACATACAGAGTGAAGAGTTCAAAAGTGCAAATAGTTCAGGAGAGCGCTACGCAGAGTGAGCAGAGTTCAGAAGTGCACTGCATAGAGAATGCACTGCAGAGTTCATGACTGTGCTACGTACAGATTGCAGGGCTCAGGAATGCATGTCTCACAGGACAGTTTACAACTCCCCTTCCAGTACAGAGCTGTCCTCCCACCCCCAAATCCTCTCTTCCCCACCTACAAAGTATCAGGAGAGGGGCTGCTACAGAAGTGCAGCTACAGCTTACAGTAGGAGTGCAATGTTGTTAGGTGGGGAGAGGGGGCAAGAATGCAATGAGGGGGTATAGGCAATGATATTGGTGCTAAGTTAATAGGGCATTGATGCTAAATGGGGGGGGGGGCAATGTGCTAATTTCTAACTTGGGGGAGAGTTGGAACATTATAAGTATAGGGATAAGTAGGCGGGACAGGAGGGACATTGGGAATAAGTGGGGGGATGTTTGGGATAAGTGAAGAGGGAGGGGTTACTTGGGATAAGTGGAGGATATTGGGGATACATGGGAGGAGAGGAGAAACCTTTGGGATAATTGGCGGGACAGGAGGGACATTGGGGATAAGTGGGGGAGAGGAGGGGCATTGGGGATAAGTGGGGGGAGAGGAGGGGCATTTCGAATAAGTGGGAGGGGAGGGGGGACATTTAGGATAAGTGAGGATAAGTGGGATAATGTGGGGATAAGTGGGGGGACAGGAGGAACATTGGAGGGACAGGAGGGACATTGGGGGGAATGGGAGGGACCATGAGGATAAGTGGGAGGACAGGAGGGACACTGAGGATAAGTGGGAGGAGGGGAGGGACATTGAGGATAAGTGGGGGGAGAGGAGGAACATTTGGAATAAGTAAGAGGAGGGACATTGGGGATAAGTGGGGGGACAGGAGGGACATTGGGGGACAGGAGGAACATTGGAGGGACATTGGGGGACAGGAGGGACATTGGGGGGGCGGGAGGGAGATTGAGGATAAGTGGGAGGATAAGTGGGAGGACAGGAGGGACATTGGGGGAAATGAGGAACATTGGAGGGACATTGGGGGGACAGGAGAGACACTGAGGATAAGTGGGGGGAGAGGAGGAACATTTGGGATAAGTGAGAGGAGAGGAGGGGCACTGGGGATAAGTGGGGGGACAGGAGGAACATTGGAGGAACAGGAGGGACATTGAGGATAAGTGGGGGGACAGGAGGGACATTGAGGATAAGTGGGGGTACTAGAGGGACATTGGGGGACAGGAGGGACATTGGGGATAAGTGGGGGACAGGAGGGACATTGGGGGACAGGAGGAACATTGGGGGGGACGGGAAGGACATTGAGCATGAGTGGGAGGATAGGAGGGATATTGGGGGACAGGAGGAACATGGGGGGGGCGGGAGGGACATTGAAGATAAGTTGAAGGACAGCAGGGACATTGGGGGACAGATGGAACATGGGGGGGCGGGAGGGATATTGAGGATAAGTAGGAGGACAGGAGGGACATTAGGGGACAGGAGGAACATGGGGGGGACGGACGGGAGGGACATTGAGGATAAGTGGGAGGACAGGAGGGACATTGAGGATAAGTGGGGGACAGGAGGGACATTGGGGATAAGTGGGGGACAGGAGGAACATGGGGGGGACATTGAGGATAAGTGGGAGGACAGGAGGGACATTGGGGGACAGGAGGGACATCAGGGATAAGTGGGGGACAGGAGGAACATTGGGGGGGGACAGGAGGGACATTGAGGATAAGTGGGAGGACAGGAGAGACATGAGGAACATTGGGGGGGGCGGGAGGGACATTGAGGATAAGTGGGAGGACAGGAGGGACATGGGGGGGACAGGAAGGACATTGAGGATAAGTGGGAGGACAGGAGGGACATGGGGGGGGCAGGAGGGACATTAAGGATAAGTGGGGGGCAGGAGGGACATTGGGGGATGAGAGGAATATTCGGGGGGAGGGAGGGACATTGGGGGACAGGAGGGACATTGGGGATAAGTGGGGGGCATGAGGGACATTGGGGGACAGGAGGAACATTGGGGGGGCAGGAGGGACAGGAGGGACATTGGGGGACAAGAGGAATATTTGGGGGGCAGGGGGGACATTGGGGGACAGGAGGAATATTGGGGGGCGGGAGGGACATTGAGGATAAGTGGGAGGACAGGAGGGACATGGGGGGGGACAGGAGGGACATTGAGGATAAGTGGGGAACAGGAGGGACATTGGGGGGCAGGAGGAACATTGGGGGGGCAGGAGGGACATTGGGGGGGACAGGAGGGACATTGGGGGCAGGAGGGACATTGGGGATAAGTGGGGAGCAGGAGGGACATTGGGGGACAAGAGGAATATTCAGGGGGGGCGGGAGGGACATTGGGGGACAGGAGGGACATTGGGGATAAGTGGAGGGCAGGAGGGACATTGGGGGACAAGAGGAATATTCAGGGGGGGCAGGAGGGACATTGGGGGACAGGAGGGACATTGGGGATAGGTGGGGGGCAGGAGGGACATTGGGGGACAGGAGGGACATTGGGGATAAGTGGGGAGCAGGGGGGACATTGGGGGACAAGAGGAATATTCAGGGGGGGCGGGAGGGACATTGGGGGACAGGAGGGACATTGGGGATAAGTGGGGGGCAGGAGGGACATTGGGGGACAAGAGGAATATTCAGGGGGGGGCAGGAGGGACATTGGGGGACAGGAGGGACATTGGGGATAGGTGGGGGGCAGGAGGGACATTGGGGGACAAGAGGAATATTCAGGGGGACAGGAGGGACATTGGGGATAAGTGGGGGGCAGGAGGGACATTGGGGGACAGGAGGAATATTGGGGGGGCGGGAGGGACATTGAGGATAAGTGGGAGGACAGGAGGGACATTGGGGGCGGGCAGGAGGGACATTTGACATAAGTGGGGGAGAGGGTGATGCTCTGTGTATGTGAAGTGTACATCTGTTTCACATAGCGCAGTTCACTTGGTCAGGAAGATCCGGTTCCCCGGAGATGTTATCATTGCATGTGGGGTAGAGCTGGACTGGCTGCTGCACTGTAGAAATGGGAGATCCAGTCCAGAGCGGTGGAGGAGAAGACGGCGGCGGTTCACACAGTAAGGCGGAGGCGGGACTCCTGGAGCAATCCTGCCCTGCCACTGCACGTGACCCCGTTCATCCAATCACCGGGCAACCGCTGCCCATGCCGGAACCTGGTGGACAGAGCACAGCCAGTGACACCGTCCGTACACAGCATTTGGACGGAGTGTCACTGGCACCTGATGCTGCGCCTCCCCAAATTTTGCGCCCGGGGCCACGGCACCCCCCGCACCCCCCATGCTACGCCACTGCTCAGGCTGTCCAAGAAGCAGAAAACAACTAGGAAGCATACAGCCCAACTGAAGAGGGGGTTCTAGACACCTAGCCCTGTATGCCTTCTTAACTAATTTGATTATCCATGAAACTATTGTACTAAAGCAGGGATCTGCAAACTATGGCTTCCCATCTGCCACAGAACCACATGTCCCATGAGGTATTTTAAAGCTCTGATATTCACAGACATGACTAGGCATGATGGATACTGCAGTTCCTGAGTGGCCGGAGGGCCACATTCTGGAGGTCTCTGCCTCAGATGATGCTTCTTTGCCCCTGTTTTTTTGAGGGGAGTATTACAAATGGGTTAGATAAAAATCTGAAGGGAGTTGTGGCTTGAAGATAGTGTCTTAGTACCGAAGTAGTATCATCTTCAGGATGAAATTGGATCTGAAAAGATTGACAGGGCTCAAGGCTCGGAGATAGTAGAGGAAGAGGGGAACTTGGGGATGATTCCATGTATGTACCATTCTAAGTTCCACTCTATCTGAGTACAGAAAATAATATTATTGTCTTCTGATCCCAGAGCCTGAAGTTCTGATACTCCCCAGCATGATGCCATCGCCACAAAGAAAAATAGTTTCCAAGTGAGATTCCACAAGGATGCTGAATCAGATGGGGCGAAAGGCTGTTTGGTTAAGGGCTCCAGAGCGATAGAGAGATCCAAAGTGGGAAAGATTTTTTTATGGGTGGGCTTATCTTCTTGACTGTCTTGAAGAATTTGATTATTAAAGGATCTTCAGCCCATCTCTTGTAGTCACAGCAGAGATTGCCATCAGCTGTATCTTTAAATTGCTTAATCCTAATCCTAAATCAGGTCTGTTTGCAGGAAGTCAAAGATTTGGGAGGAAGAGGGTACATCAGGATTGAAGTTTTGCCATTAGCGAAAGATTTAAACTTATTCCAAACCTTGTCATACGTGTTGTTCGTTGAAGGCTCCTGTGCTTTGAGCAGAGTTGAAACAACTTTGGAGGAACATCCTAATGATTAAAGCCTCTGTGTTCTAACATTCTAATGTGAAGGTTCAATCTGTGAGGATTCTGATGGGTGTGATGCCTCCAGCCAGAAGAAAGGGTATCAGAGGAATATTTACCGGAGGCTGGACACTAAGATATATTGCCCTAGGGAATCATGGGTCTCTCTGCAAATATGGCAGGACTGTTATCACCGTTATTGTTAATATTGCAAGTCTCTAGAGAATTTGAGGTAGGAGGCCGGAGGAGGCCTAAATTAGATTGCATGCCCAAGGACTTGACAGGGCATCTATTGCTTCTGCCCAAGGGTGAGGTAAATGTAAAACAAACCTCTGCAGCTTGGTATTGCTTGCTGTAGCAAAAGGATGCAGTTCAGGAACGGTCCACTGGCCCTCAATCCAATTGAATAACTTTGGTTGTAGGGACCATTTGTTGGGATCCAGGAATCCTTGGGATAGGTGATTGGCGTATGTGTTTAAGTGGGCTGGAAGATAGACTACTCCTAGGTCCTTCAGATTCCCCTCTGCCCAAATAAAGATGGGTACCACTTCCCTTACTAAGGAACTGTTGTGGGTTCTGCCTTGGTGATGTATGTATGATATTGCAGCTCTATTGTCTATCCGAATTAGAACTGATTTGTCCTTGATCTTAGAGAGCAAATGGTGTAGATGCGAGAAAAGCCACCTGGATTTCTAGGATATTTGCAATGATGTCTGCCGCACTGAATGCCCATCTCTCTTGAACCAACATCTGATTGTAATGTGCTCCCTAGTCTATTGCATTGGCATCTGTGGTAATTGTGGTCCAAAAGACATGCCTTAATGGAAGTGGCTTTACAGGCATCTCCCTCTTTGTCCACTAGTGCAGACCCCTGTGCATCAAACTTGTTTGATATATGGACTAGGATAGATGGTTTGCTCCATTGCTTCAGGAATTCTAGACAAAATGTGCCTGAGGTATCTATGTGTCCATGGGACCATCTGGATACAAATAGACAAAAATCCCCATTAAGCTGAGTTATCTCAAGGCTGTTATGTAGGACCATGTCCTCACTCTCCTTACTTTTTGAATGATCGCCCACACTTTCTGGGATGGCAGGGACACCATCCCTTTTGAATAAGGTGCCTAAACTGGAGAAAAGATAACTCGTTTGATGATTTACCATCCAACCTTATCTTGATAGTGTTGGCCACAGCGACCACCTGTGTTGCACTAGCTGTGCTTTATCTTTTCATAAAAGGAGGATATCGTCTCATTAGTGATAAGAACTGAGATTCAGTTCTCATAAAGAAGCTTGGATAGTGATCTGAGCCCTCGTGAGGGCTCTAAGGGAAGTGCAGGGTCCAAAGGGGAGACTCTGGATTTGTAGATGGACCTGGTTGACCGAAAATCTCAGATACTTCTGTAAGAGTTGTAGTATGGGTGCGTGCAAGTAAGTATCCCTGAATCCCCGGGTATGTCCAATTCTGCTGTTCTGGGGAATCAAGTCTGACTTTCCTCCTGTGATGTGGAAAATGGCTTTCTGTAACCTTTCTTCAAAGAGTGATTTACCATAAAAAAGGAATTTATATTAATTTTGATTTGACACAGTGTCAGCTGTCGTAGTTCTGACCACAATACCCATATGGCTATCACAAGAAGTGATATTAATCTTGCAAAGTGTTGAATTGTAACCATCGCCATCTCACTGGTGAAGTCTGCTGAGAGCCATAATTCGTCCAAAGCCTTGACTATATATTCTCTAGGGACATTTTTGATGAATCCCTGTTTCCATGTTTTTGGTCCATGCCCGCAAGGCTTTGGATAGAGATAATAAGGCAATTGCTGACTTCCAGGCATTTACCCGCCATTTAGTAAGCTCCTTTAAGTTGGGGACTCTTCGTCTGTCTAAAGGATCCTCAGTTGAGGCTGAATCATCGATTGGTGAGATGAAATTATTTTGTTTGTTATATGAACCACTGCCGCGTCTACCTCCGGTGGACCATCTGGCATTGCAGAATCTTGTTCCGATAGTGGATAAAGTTTTCCTAGGCAATTGAGAGGAAAAACTTTTTTTTTTCTTCAACAATGTCTCTGACATTATCCATCAGAGTAAGCCTATGTTTCCACTATTGCAACCTTAAAGTCGCACAATTTTACTACGATTTTGATGTGACTTGAAACAATGCCTGTGTATTCTTGAGGTCTATGGACCTCAAATCGCATCAAAGTGGGACCAAAGTAGTGCAGGGACTACCTTGATGTCGCTGTGACTTGAAGTCGCACAGATATGAATGGTAATCATGGGGTATGGCCTGTCATGCAGTCCCAAGTCACATGACAAATCGCACCAGTGGAAACCAAGCCAAAAGAAGGAAACCTGCTTCTTTAGAAATGGGAAGTACATTTTTGATTTCTCAGATGTAGTGTCGGCTTCCTCTCAGCCAATAGCTGGCTTTACAGCCTGGAAATAGGGCTAAACTAGGAAAAGTCCAAGCTCTTCTGAGGTATCCTCAGATGGCCCGATATCATCCAGATGTTTAGGAGGGATACTTGCAGCGTAGTGAGAGGATTGTCTCGAGGATGGGCCAGGAAGAGTTAACTTTTCTGGATGGGGTTGAGCTAAGCACTGCAATGGAACTACTGTTGCTGGTTCTGCTATGTAACCTCTGCCCATCTTTTGAGTAGGGCAGCTTACCTGTTAACCCTCTGACTCGCTGACTGCTGCATAGACTCTAAAACAGCTTTTGCAGACCAATTGGCTGATAATGGGATTACCCCACATGCTCGGCATTTAGGGATTTGAGAGTTGGTGAATGTGAAGAACTATGTCTTTTCACGGATGAACCCTCGCCGCTTGCATGGTATCTTGATCTGGATGGTGTGCCCTGGTTGGGGCCTTCATAGGTTTGTTTATGTCGCCTTGATGTCCGCTTGGACTTCTTCTAGTGTACAAGGCTGAAATACATAAACGTACCAGCATAAGTGCTCTCTTTTTTCTTTTTTTCTTTTTTTTTTACTCACCTGGACGACGGTCCCTACCTTAAATGTTGAAGAGGGCTTTGTTCTGGTGGCGTACTGCTTATTTTTAGGCAGCAGACAGAAAAAGAAGCTAGAGAAAGCTAAAGGAGCTAGCAACTGGTATTTCAGCTGGAGCAAGGAAACGGTCTTCCTGGGTAAAAAAAAGAAAGAAATTACATTTACCATTGGCAAAAAACAGGGTCCCCTCCAGGAGCTCCCCGCATAGGCAACCTCCTCAGATGACGGCAGGATGCCATGATGAAAGCCCCCAGTAATAAACAATAGAGAGGGGAAGGACATATGTGGGAAGATACAACCCTCTAAAAATGATTTTGACAAACAAGGGCAAAAAATTAAAAATTTGCCCCTATTGAAGATGGCCACCACAACCTCAGGCCAGACCGTGCAAGGACCCATGCAGCCCCCCGACTCAGCCCGGCCTGCCGATCCGGTTTCTGACGTCTGTGCATGGGCAGAGCGGGCACTAGGATGCTGAGGGACTCAAAAAAACCAGCGCAAGGTGCACGCCACCCACTATAGCAACCAGGAATGAAGGTGCAATATCACAAGGAGGGGAAGGTGGTGGGGGAGGAAGAAAGAAAAAAGGAGAGAAAGGAACACAAGTAAAGGAAAGTGAGGGAGAATAGATGACAAGAGGGAGAAATGGAAGGAGTGAAGTCTAAGTGAAAAATAGATATAGCTGCTTTCTCTGCTGCAGGCTTGAGCAAATGCCAGTATATAAATGCAGATAGGAGCTCTTAGTTAAGAGACAACTGCTGTCCCAAAAGACCCACAGAAGGGACTCCCTATCTTATTAGCACATTTAGCTGCCCAAGAATAAGGACTGCACCTGGGAATGACTTGAACACAGCTGGAAGCTGCCGACTGTAGAGGTAAGGGAGGTTCAACCACCATTCACTGACCATGAGGTATGAGGAAAAAAAGGTGGAATGCTGGGAGTGCACTAATCCTTTTATTTTATAATATTCACTGGTCCGTAGGGAGGAGCCAAGGCGGAGCTTGTCACAAGTATGCTGCCATAGATAGGCACCAGGAAGAGCTTTTGCCTTTAGATCTACTTTCAGCAGAAACAAAGCAATTGAAATAAGCCGCCCAGAGTTCCCTTTAGCAGATAATCTACACATCATTATGTTAAATACAACAACAGAAGTTAGTAATGGCAATATTTAAAAGTCAACTTTATTGTAAATACTGCACTGATAAATTAAAATATATAATTGCTAGAATGCACTATGCTTCTCTTTAAAGAACAATTTTCAGACTAAAGCATTTTTTGTAATTCTAACATTTTTGAATATAACCTTGTTAAGATAATAGATGTCAGTTTATTTGGATATATAGGAAGGAGGGTGAAAAATAATGTACATTTCTCATAAAATTGTCAAACATTTTGATGTCTCTATTCAGTAAGTTCAGGTTACATTTATAGTGGCAGAGAATCTTTGTTTAAGGTGATCGAGGTGAAAAGTTTCATGCACATTAAAGAATGTTAAGTGTAAGATTTCAAAATGTCTTTCTTACAATTTTCAGGTGACTTCTTCCGAAAAGAGTTAAGAGTAAAGGTCATAGAAATGCAAATTACTTGACTCTGTGAGATGAGCTTGCTATACATTACATATTCAATACAGAGGATGAGGTGTTAGAAGGGTCATATAAATTCTTCCAAAACCAATTGTGCTATGTGCAGGTTGTGATCTAGGGACAAATCAAGCCCAATAAGATGCAAAGTACTTCAAATGATATAATCAATCATGGGAAAGGCAGATAAAATAGGACATTTTATGGGCTGTGAATTTTTGTGGAAATTTCTTGAAAGTTATATTTCTTTTGAAGTGAGTGCTAAAATAAAGTAACATGACTATCTAAAAATAGTAAAAAGAAGTTTGTTTAAGTAACAGCTGTAAATAAATCAACTGTGGTTCATGCTCATAAAGTTTAAAGTGAACCTGTATTCCATTTCATACTTTTAAAAGTAAAAGTCCTGCTTACAAGCAGATATCACAAGACACCTGCTATCATGTGAATTAGATTAAGGGTCCTTTCACACTGGGGCGGGTTGCAGGCGCTATTGCGCTAATAATAGCGCCTGCAAAGCGACCCAAAAGTGCCGCTGCTTTAATTCCAGTGTGAAAGCCCCGAGGGCTTTCACACTGGAGCGGTGCGCTAGCAGGACGGGAAAAAAAGTCCTGCTAGCAGCATCTTCGGAGCGGTGAAGGAGCGGAGTGTATACCGCTCCTTCACCGCTCCTACCCATTGAAATCAATGGGATGGCGTGGCTCTGCAGAGGTTTTAACCCTTTCGCGGCCGCTAGCAGGGGGGTAAAATCGCCCCGCTAGTGGCCGCATACCGACGGTAAAGCGCCGCTTACAATAGCGGCGCTTTACCGCCGACGCTGCCCCAGTGTGAAAGGGCCCTGAATGTACATGTCCAGAAAACACTCCTCTGTGAGCCTTAATGAATTATTGTAATTATTTAACTTGTCCCTGACTTTTCCTGACATCATAGTTAAATTCCAACAACTTCTATCTACAGTACCTGTCCAATGAGGGCATCTTCACTGGCCATTAGGTCAGTAAAATCAGACATACAAATGGCAGTTGCCAGACCGTATTCATGAATTCAAGAAAAGTCCCTCTAATGAAGTGAAACTAAATCAGAAAGGGGCACAGAAAAGAAATAGGAAGTGTTTTGTCATATCTTCTTTTTAGCCAGTCTTTTATGTTCAAAAAGGTAAAAGGGAGTATGGTAGAACTGCACCTAACCAGTGAAATTTTAAAAAGATACCCATTTTTTTAATTTACCCTGACAACATCACCAATCTTTTTTTTTGTTCTCCTCATTGAGTCCTATGATCCACAGATATCAGAATCACAGAATCCAGCTGTTTGAAGTGAATTCCTGTAAATGTGCACAATAAGCAAAATGCTCTTAAGTCCCTGCAAGGTGTGCAAATATCACAAGACACTCAAAACATTGTTTAGGTCCCCATGCTTCAGTTATTCCTCATTCTGCCACAGCGCTGATGCCAAAAAAGAGGAATGCAGGGTGCATTCTGCTACATAGGACATTCTAAATGAATATTAGACCTTTGCTTAGAATTACCACATAAACAATTTAGCCTGGGTTCACACATGTGTGGTACGAACTGAAGCTCAGGTTTCACTGGGAAGATAAAAATCAGTTGTTCAAAGGTTTCTCTGCGTTGTAGCTGCAGATCAGTGAGCAGGAAGGGGGGGAGAGGGGGAGGTGTAGCGAGGAGAAGGAGAGAATTCATGTTCATAACGCAATGCATTTGCGAATCAGATGTGTTCCCATAGGAGATAATGGGCTTGTAATTCGCACCGCAATGCCCAAAAAACGCACACGTTTTTTGTGCAATGCACAGTGCGAATGCAACGCACATATGTGAACCAGATACATTCAAATGAATGTATTTTAAAATGTCCTGCGAATTGGATGCAGTGTAAGCCGCATCTAATTCGCATAGGTGTGAATGGGGGCTAAAAGTGATATTAAACCTTCACTTGTTTAAGACATTTCAGCTGCTGCCTGAAACGTACTTGGTATGCCTCATATCCTTAAAAAAATAATAAATGGAGTCATACTGATTATTAAAAATTCACATTTATTATTATTATTATTATTTAATTTTGTTTTTTTTGTTTTGTTTTTTTTTTTGCTTTAGTTCCTGCAGACTGTTACTTTAGCTATGGATCTATACTGAGGTATGTACCTTTAGTTATGGGACTGGAGGAAATATCAATGAACAATGCCACACTTGTGCCCCATTAAAAACTACAAGTCCCTATGCCGCAGTGGCAGATAGAATTTGTGGTTTTTCATTCACAGATTTCTGTGAATGAATGGTACAGCTGTGTGGACAGCCAAAATCAAATAATGACATGAGACACTGGGGAACAGAACCACCAGATTCTGTAAAAAGGGGGGCAGATTAGAGTGGTAGGCTGACAGTGACCTTGTTTTGTGTTGCACCCCAAATATGGCTGTAACATGAAATATGATCATATAGATAGACTGCGCTTGAAAGACAAATCTTGCCTTTCCTCCTGTTTTATCATGCTCCCTCATTGCTGCCCCCTTTCCATTTTAGGGCAGCTCTTTTCCCTTGCAGGGTCCTATGGAGCTACCCTATTGGGCACAAACACAAAGAACATACCCCTTGAGCTTCTCCTCCCAAGCAAAGATTGACACTGGCTACTGAGGCAGGGTTAATATATTTTTGAGATAGTGACTATAGGAGAAAACTGAGTCATCTAGTTTAAAACAGAAGGAAAACTTTCAACACCATGCAGCTTATGTCCCTGGTTAGGTTGCAACCCAAAACCCCACTATGCTACCCTGGAAAAGTATAATTGGGAATACAAATGTTTGCAATACATTTTTGTACCTCAAACAATTATGTTTATGTTTTACGAAACTGTTAATAAATTGTGTACACTTTTATAAATGTGTGGTGTAGTGGCATATTTACAACCTAGGTGAGGCCTTTCCAGCCTGAGGCTTCATTTTGTCATCCTTTTTTCTGGTGTGCCCCACATTTTGCATTGGTTTTGCATCCCGAATAATTAACACTTTCATATTTGAGGTCAGTGGCATGTCCCACAAATAAAAGCACCTTTAGAACTGGTGACACTTATGGTCCAATTTACACAGATGATCAGTGGAAATACCCTAGGCCCTTTTGAAGTAACTTGCGCATTTGTGGTTAGTAGAAAAAAAAACTACTAAAAATCTTATTGTAATAAAAGTCTATTCTTATTTGTGGTCAGGGGAAATTACCCAAATTGAAAATCTTTTGCATCAATGGTTAGTAGAAATGGCCCCTTATGAAAGTCCTCTTTATATTGCTAGGCCACGTTTTTGCATTAGTGGCCAGAGACAATAACCCCCAATGAAACTCCTCTTTTTCACTGATGTTTGGTGGCAGTGCATATTGTAATTCAGAATGCTCATTATTTTTACTTTTGCTCTGATTTAGTGAAATGCAATGCGGTCAGAGTAGTCATTCACCTTTGATATTGCAACTGCTGCTATCAGAACAACTAAAGACAGGTCTGATGCTCCAGGGAGTTCCCTCCTTAATGGTGATCAGACTATGTCATTGTAAGCAGATAGATCAATGCACAAAAAGTCCACAATTTTTCTTATCAGTCTCAGATTCCTCTTTTTGACAGCAGATGTTGGGCAGATTAAAACAGCCGGCAGGACAACTTATTTTACATGACTTTTCATAAATTCTAACTAATCCCATACCAATGCCTCCCTACCTCCGCCCTCCATCCTTTCCCTGTATTCCTCTATCCATCCTTCATCTTTCTATTCCATTATCCTATCATCCATCTTTACCTATTTCCATCTTTCTCTATCCATCCATCCATCCACCCATTTCCTTCCCATGTTTTCATCTATACTGTATCTCTACATTATTGTATTCAATCTCTCCATTATTATATTCAATTATACCTCCACTTTTCCATTCATCCTTTCTTCTATCTATTCATCCACACTTTTCTCCAATAGCTCTCTCCTTCTCCCAGTCTAAATTACTTTGTATGTTTTTCTTAAAACTCCTTTATTAAAGACAAGATAATTGTTATTTTTTTTATTTTTTTATAACTAACATTTACAGAGAAGGGCACCAGGATATGAAGGCAAGTTTCTGCAAAGTGTTTGGTAAGTGGTGTAAATTCATAAGAAACATACAATACATTGCCTAGCACAAAAGAGATATTACTACAATAAAAGACCAACAACCATTTAATTTCTTTCAACAATTTTATTTATTTTGGAAAATTAAATTTAGGCCACAATGTTGTTCAAGGGGTAACCTGATAATGAAATAACTTCAAATAATTATAAAGCCATCTTGGCTATAATACATCAACCCAAAATTTTACACTGTGAACATCCAGACAATGCTGGACGACTATTCCCCACCGACCGAGGCCAGGAGGGAAACTCCTGGCTGAGGTCCCCCCAACACCGCGGCACTTTCAATTAAACTTTGCAGGCCCATATTGAATATGTCTAGACCTATGTCTGACAAGTGAACTAAATCCTTCCTAAATAACCCAGGAACGAAACCTTCCAGCTCCAAGTGGCAGAATGACACACCGCCCGAGGACACTAAAAAATTGTGTACAGTCCTATTCAGCCAGTTCTCTGGAACTGTAAACGAGATAAGGCGTCAGCTATGTTATTATCAATCCCAGGTATATGTTGGGCTTTTAACCAGATATTGAATCTCATGCAGTGAAACACTAAAAAACGTAAAAGTTTATTAATTAGCTCTGATCTAGATGATAGCAAATTGATAGCAAAGAGTACATCTTTATTATCCGTATTTACAATAATCCTACGATTCATAAACTGTTCTTTCCAGATCACAATCAAAACTATAACTGGAAACAACTCAAGGGGGACTATGTTGTGCAAAATGTCTTGTTGCAACCAACTAGAGTGCCTCCTAGAGGCACACCAATGGCCATCCAGAAAGGCACCAAAACCGGATGAACTAGTGGCATCTGTAAAGAAATTTAACTGAAAATCTTTTGCAAAAGAATTGTTGCCAAACGGTGGACCCATTGAAGTTGCAAAGAAAAGAATCCCAAAATCTTCTTTGACACTTTTAGAGATGCAAACATGAGAACAAGGGTTCTTAAAACCCCTAATAGCCAAAGCAAAACGTCTGAAAAAAATTCTAGCTATGGGAATAACCCTAGCTGCAAATGCAAACAGACCCAATAGGGATTGGGACTCTTTTAACAAAACTTTGCGATCATTATTCTCATACGATGTAATTTATCCCCGGGCAATCTGAACTCCATCAAGGATGAGTCGATAGTGATCCCCAAAAATTCTATAGTGGATGCAGGAAGCACCGTCTTTTCATGCGCAATGGGAATACCGAAGGAATCACAAATATGAAAAAATTCGTTCAGCGACTCCAGACACAGGGGGGAGTCTGCTGGGCCCATAAATGAAAAAACGTCTAAATAATGTAGAATACCCCCATTAGGGGAACATTCAGACAGAACCCAATGCAAACATTTTGAGAAAGACTCAAAATAAAAACACGATAACGAGAAACCCATGGGCATACATTTATCAAAATAAAATTGGTCCTGAAAATGGAAACCCAGGGAATTGAATCCTTGTGGATGCACAGGTAGCAGGCGAAAGGCAGATTTGATGTCTGCTTTTGCTAATAGTGCACCTTGCCCAAAACGCCGTAAAAGCTCTTCAAGTGCCGTAAAGTGCTTCATCAAAAGAAGAGTATGAAACAGGAGCTATAACCTCTGAAACCTCATCGTTAAGTGAAGCATCCTCTGGATATGACAGATGGTGAATGAGCCTGAAACTACCCTGTTCTCTTTTGGAAACAATGCCCAAGGGGGAGAGTCGGAAGTTTTTAAAAGGTGGGCGAGAAAAAGGGCCAGCTACTCTTCCCTCTGCAACTTCCTTAGAGATATTTTTTTGTACAAATTCAGGTTGACTCATAGCAGTGCGTAAATTTTTAACCAAAGTGCATCCAGACCCAGAGAAGGAGGGGACCAAGAAACCGTCCTTGAAACCATTAGTTAGCAGCCGTGCCATCGTGCGGTCTGGGTAATGATCTAACCATGGTAGCATTCTTGGCAAGCTCACCGGCGTCCTGGCTTTTTCCACCAGCATCGCGGGGAAAGGATAGGAGAGAAGCTGCTGATGACTTCCGAAAACATCTACTAGCAGAATGGTTCCCATTGCAGTAAGAGAACTAATGCCTATACCTACAGTTTGATAACAATTTGCATTGCCACTCGTTAAAGGCAAAACAAAAGCCTTTACGAAACGCATTCTGTGGGCTAGGCACTGCTCAAGGTGTGAATTGCAGCTTCTGTGGTAGCATGAGATTCAACCATAAACCCACATCCTTGCATCCCCATTGCAAGGTAGGGTGAACTGCTAATTTCTGCCTGAAATTCTCATCATAGTTGAACCAGGCTGTACCGCCAAAATGACAGAAGGCTTCAGAAACTATATCTACGTGCTGAAAAAGGCCTTAACATTTCTCAGGACATTGTTCTCCCAATACAGCTGCATAAATGCAGAAAGCATGCAGCCAATTCTGAAAGGTTTTGGGGACAGAACTCCGTCTATCTTCTTCTGTGCGCTCTTCTGACTTCCTGTCAGATTTAGCTAGAAACTCTTTGGAAGCTGGCAATAATGACAGCAGATCAATAAACTCACCCACCCAAATTTTTTCTTTGACAGAGGTGGCTAAGTGGAAACCTAGCGGTGATATTTCACATGGCATAGGCGCCTTAAAGGAGGAGTCCGCAACTATAGAATGAGCAGAGCGTGCAGAAGGATAACAGATTTGCGAACCTGAATCGGCTTGCGAGCCGTGATACCTGTACTATTTTTAAAATTCTCACCCAGGGGGTTTTCTGTTAAATTATGCCAAATTGGACTTATATCATCTATTTCATTATGTTGAAAAAGGGTGTCATCCTGCTGTAAAAAAGCACCATGTAACTGTGCCCCTTTTAAATCATTACTGGTATTAGTATAATGCAAAGCACCAGAATACTGTGCTCCTTCAGCCTCCTCAACAAAAGCACCAACTGTGTGTGCCCCTTTAAGTTTGTGTAACATACCAGATAAGGTTTTACCAAGAACATTACATTCAGTGACATTAACATCAGAGAGTGTCTCACCAACAGGTAGACTCCTAGGTTGCTCACTTTTGGCCGCAACAGTTGCAGGCTAATGCCGCGTACACACGACCGGACTTTCTGGGAAACTAGGTCCGACGTTCTTCCCGCTGGACTTCCGGCGGACTACCGCCAGACTTTCAGACTAGGTCCGCCGGTCTTCCCGATGGACTTTTGCCGGATTTACAGCGGACTTTCAGAATGAACGGACTTGCCCACACACAGCCAAGTCCGTTCATTTTGAACATGATTCGGGTATGATGGGACTAGAAAAGGAAGTCAATCTCGCTGCTTTTATCGGCGAGATTGAAACCTTGCGAGCCCCATCGCGGGGCATACTAGGCTCTTAGGTCTGGTATGGATTTTAAGGGGAACCCCCTACACTGAAAAAACGGCATGGGGTCCCCCCAAAAATCCATACCAGACCCCGATCTGAGCTCGCAGCCCGGCTGGTCAGGAAAGGGGGTGGGGACGAGCGAGTGCCCCCCCTCCTGAACCATACCAGGCCTCATGCCCTCAACATGAGGGGGTGCTTTGGAGCAGCGCGAGATGCAGCGAGTGCGAGATGCAGTACCCTGCCCTTGCATCGTATCTGGTCCGTCGGACCAGCATACAGACGAACGGGTTTTCCGTCAGGAACTGAGTCCAGCGGACTTACGTTGGAAAGATTTTAAGCATGCTTCATTTCTAGGTCCGGCGGACTTTTGGGAAAAAAAAGTCTGCGGGAGCCTACACACGATCGGATTGTGTGGCGGACTTCGGTCCGCCAAACTAAGTATGCCGTAAAGTCCAGTCGTGTGTACGCGGCATAAGTAGCAATATTCTGTTCCAATAGAGGTGCATTCCTGGGAGAAACGCTGTCAGCTCTCTCCTTTCCTTTGGGCTGTGGAGAAGCCTCCATTCTCTGTCTCTTCTTCTTTCTCCCTGGCTGCTTGCGCAGACTGCGCATGTCCGCTTCTGGCTCCTCCATCTTTTCCTAGGCTGTGACATTAGACGGCCGGGGCAGAGTCTCAGAATGACCGTCCTCCAGGCATTGCAAAAGCCACTCCTCACCTCCGGAACCTTCGGCCTTTTCAATGAGGCGGCGGAGCGGGCTCTCCCTCCTCTCAGGTGAGCATCGCTTCATCCCTCCGGGTCCCGGTCTGGTTCCACAGGGTCTGCTTGTAACTGTTTGTAATGTTGCAAGGACCTGTCATTCTTGTTGCATTACTTCAGCACATCGTAAATAGGTTTATAAAAACTTAAAGCGTAAGTAAAGCAATCCAAAAAACAGTTTCATTTCCAGCATGTGCTCTCAACCAAACTGTCAAACCATCCAATGGCTGGTGTCAAAACTGATCACATGTGCAGCATCATGGCAGTTGTAGAATAAACAGAGGCAAATATGGCAGCTTCCTTGGCTGAAAACGATAGGTGGGTTTACTTACAGCAATGTTCAGGTAGTTGTGAGTTATGCCGCGTACACACGGTCGGACTTTTCGTCTACAAAAGTCCGACAGCCTGTCCGACATACTTCCGACGTACCTTCGGCGGACTTGCGGCAGACTTTCTTACGAACGGACTTGCACACACACGACCACACAAAAGTACGACAGCCTAGTACGCGGTGACGTACACCAAGTCCGACGAGACTATAAAACGGAAGTTCAATAGCCCGTACGACACCCTTTGGGCTCCTTCTGCTAATCTCGTGTTTATCTCGTGTTAGTAGAAGTTTGGTGAGAGACGATTCGCGCTTGTGAGACTCGTATTTTTCAGTTCGTTTTAACTGTTGTTCAGTCTGTGCTTGTGAGGTTTGTATCTGCTTTTCAGTGCGTTTGGTCAGTTGGCATTGAGAAATCTTTGTTTTATTGGCCGCTCGTTCCTGATTTTCAGGTCGTTCTTCACAGGCCTTGCTGTTCTTCAGTGCGTTCTGTTTAGTGCGTTCTGACCAGCCGACCGTTTTGAAGCCATGTTACCTGTACGTACTCGTCGTAGAGCTCGTGCATTGTATGTGCTTGGTGCTGTAGTTTATTCTTCAGCCCAAGACCAGTCCATGAACAGGGCGAGGAGGAGTTCATGGACCAAGAATTGGTTGCTTCAGCGTGACCAGTTCTGTCACATGCCTTTGCTCCGTGAGATCCGTGAGAATAATCCTGAGGATTTCAGGAACTTTCTCCGGATGACGGACCCCGTTTTTGACCGTTTGTTGGCTTTGCTGACCCCCTATATCAGCAGGCAGGATACCTGCATGAGGCAAGCCATCACTCCGGAGCAGAGGCTGGTCGCTACCTTGCGGTATTTGGCCACAGGGAGAAGCCTGCAGGACCTTAAGTTCTCGACAGGCATCTCCCCCCAGGCTCTGGGGATCATTATCCCAGAGACCTGTTCTGCCATCATACAGGTCCTGCAGAAGGACTATATTAAGGTAAGATATTTTTCTTTTATTAGCATCACATGTTCTTTTATGTAATCTTTGATAATGTGATGTATTTCTTGCTTCAAACACTACTTACCATCATTGCAATATAGTGTGAATGTCCCCTTTTTATCCTCACACATGCTGGAATTTTTTCCTGTTATTTTTTGTCATGCATGTATATTTTCCTTCAATAACCTTCCCAGCATGAAGTGATGGGAACATATCCACCTAGTCTACTCATTTGGAATGTATTTTGTTTGAGTGTATTTAGTGTGCTGCTAATGAGCAATTATCTAGATTTCACAACCCCCCCACCCCCCCCCCACCTAAACTCACTCCAAATAGTGTGCTGCTAATGAGCAATTATCTAGATTTCACAACCCCCCCACCCCCCCCACCTAAACTCACTCCAAATAGTGTGCTGCTAATGAGCAATTATCTAGATTTCACAACCCCCCCACCCCCCCCCCACCTAAACTCACTCCAAATAGTGTGTAGCTAATGAGCAATTATCTAGATTTCACAACCCCCCACCCCCCCCCCACCTAAACTCACTCCAAATAGTGTGCTGCTAATGAGCAATTATCTAGATTTCACAACCCCCCCACCCCCACCCTCGTTAAAATTTGCTTGAATGTTCTGTGGTGTTGATTTGTCTAAAGCAAATATATGTTGCACTTTGCAAAATGCATGTGCACTCTACAAGTGCATTTGTTCCAGTGCTTTAGTAAATGAGCAGAAGCTCTGCTGATTTCCATCATCAAATCATATGCAAGCCTCAAAGTGTTTTCATTAATTGCCCTTGCATGTGATTGTGTACTCCTTGCAACATGAATGCCTTTTTACATTACCTCATTTACTGTAAGCTGGTTAGCAACTGCACCTGCAGAGTGCGACAACTGCAGTCTTGTAGCCTTTTTAGTCCCTAAATTCCTGCGTGTCCTAAAAGTAATTTTTTTTAGGGATTTCACAACCCCCTAAAATGTAATCAATGTTCCATCAGAGGGGGTGAGCAATCTGATAAGTGTGCCTTTCCATATTAGTTATTCCAGAACAATTTAATTATTGAATGTTATACTGATGCTGGGGAATAATGTTTTTAATTGTCTAATTTTCTTGCAATGTTAGCTTCCAAATTAATTGATTTTGGTTTTCTTGTTTGATTTCCCAGTTTCCTTCAACGCCACAGGAATGGCAGACTGTGGCATCCCATTTTGCCAGCCGTTGGGACTTTCCCAATTGTGGAGGGGCTATAGATGGGAAACATGTCCACATTGTGCCACCACCCCATTCGGGGTCATATTATTTTAATTATAAGGGGTTCCACAGTATTGTTTTAATGGCGGTGGTGTCGGCACACTATGATTTTTTATATGTGGACGTGGGGAAGAATGGCCGGATGTCGGATGGAGGAGTATTTGCCCAGACGGAGTTCTGCCAGCGTCTCCAGAGTGGTGGCCTGGGATTGCCACCTGATGAGGATAACGTGGAAGGACTCCCCTTTGTCTTCATTGCCGATGAAGCCTTTGCTCTCAGCAAGCACCTCATGAGGCCATTCCCCCAAAGAACCCTCACCCCGGAGAGGAGGGTTTTTAATTACCGGCTGGCCAGAGCTAGAAGAGTGGTTGAGAATGCGTTTGGAATTCTGGCCAGCCGGTTCCGCCTGTTTCAAACAGCCATTAATTTGGCGGAATACAAACTTAATTTTATCATTTTATCGTGCTGCATTCTGCACAACTTTTTAAATAAGCATTCTCCAAATTATATAGGCACAGTTGGGCCTGAGGCCGGACAAATAGAAGCCAACCTTACAGGCCTGGATACTGTCCGTACTGGCTTGGCCCCCCAAAGTGCCCGTCAAGTTAGACAGCAATATGTTAATTATTTTATGGGTAGGGGGGCCATTGCAATGGGCCAGGATATATAATTTTTGACAATAAAAAAATTATTGATGAAATCTTGCATTATATTTATTGCTTGCCTTTCTTTTGGGCTGTCTCCTAGGTTATGGTCGAGCAGTTGTAGTGCCAACTGTATTGTAATTTTAAATGTCTAAATAAGCTCCATTGCCACTGTAAACAACTTTTTGACAATTATAACTAAAATGATACTGAGCCTTGAAATAACAAACCACACATTTATTTAATTCCTATAAGGAGATGTTTTTATTAATGGTTGTTATGCATTCAGTTCTGCATTTAGTCTAAAATGTTCATAGACAAAAATAGAATGATATCTTAATAATGTAGCAAAATATAATTATATCTAAATATTTATACCTAATCCACAAAAAAATATTTTTGGCTTTTTGATTTTCACAAACAGGCTTATTTTTTTGTTTTGGGAAAATCAAGTTTTGTTTTTTTTTTTTTTTTTTTAAAGCAATTTTTTTGTTTATTTTTTTTTTTTTTATCAAGTTATTTTTGTTTTTATTATTTTTTTTAATAAAGTTTGTATATTTTTTTTTTGTTTTTTTAAAATCAAGTTTTTTATTTTTTTTGTTTTTTTAAAATCAAGTTTTTTAATTTTTTTGGTTTTTTTAAAATCAAGTTTTTTAATTTTTTTTGTTTTTTTAAAATCAAGTTTTTTAATTTTTTTGGTTTTTTTAAAATCAAGTTTTTTAATTTTTTTTGGTTTTTTAAAATCAA